>NC_056515.1:8029505-8057449 GCF_014905685.2 Nematolebias whitei
CCTGAAGATCCCCACCAGCGACCACATGCAGTGACCCCCCCAGGGCCAACAGTGACAAACTCATAGGCCCCCGCCGGAACCCGCCACACCGATGCAGTTCCAGGCCCAGGCACCGAGGCCCGGGCACCGAGGACGCACACCACCCAGGCCAAGGCCTGACAGGGCCAGAGGACCCGAGCCCCACCAGGCAGACACCAGGCCGAGCCGACACACGCCGAAGCGCCCAGCTCCCGACACCAAGGGCCCCAAGCGCGCCGGCAGGCAAGAGCACACCCCACCAGGGGGCCGCGCGGTAGGGGCGCGATGCCAAGCACCCCCAGTTGCATCAAAGAGGGGGCAGTCCGAGTCTCGACCTAACAAATACCTATTCATACACAGACACAATCACACAGTCCCAGCCTCATTCTCACACTCACTCACTCAAAGACATACAATAACGATACATTTCATTCTTATTCCCGATACGCACTTTATGTCCCCCAGGTCCAAGACATGTACCCGCCCTCTACAGGGGGCAGCCCATGCCCAATCCCAGGAGGTAGACCCATTCATTCTCGAGCGGAGAGGAGCCAATATCCCAGACCCGGCCCAGGCCACCACGCCCAGCCAACAGGACACCCCCCCCCCCCCCGGCACGAAGAGGTCACGCCACCAACTACCACCATATACCGCCAACAACCAAGCATGCGCCCCCAGCCGACCACCCGCCAGGCCCCGGCAGCCACTCCGGCCAGCGGGCCAACCATGGCACCCAAGAGCCAAGCTCAGGGGGTCCAAACAACCCCAGGGAGAGCACAGCACCAGGACCGCCCATGGCAATCCCCCAGACCCCGAACCCCCACAAAGTCCTGGTCAACACCCGACGGCCTGCCCTTCTCCCGGACCCCACCCCCGGAATGGCAGTTAGGGAACCGGGGGTGAGGAAAAAAAAAAAAGAATAAGACCCCGACACATACACCCCCACCCCTAGATGTGCTGTTGATGTGTGTTGTTGTATAGTACCATTAAAAAGGAAAGAAGAAGGAGCAATGGCTGGCATGATGCCAGTTTCCCCTCCACCCCAACTCTATCCAAACCCTAGTGTCTAAATGCAACCATTGTAAGTGAGCACAGGCACATGGGGCGAGAGTAAAGTCATCCCACCACCCATAGCCATAGTGCCCACCTCAAGTTCCTATTATGTGAATGTCATGAGGATGTTATGAGTGAATGTCTAAGGTGTACAGTAAAATTGAGTCCCAGGTGGCTATAGTCAACAGAGATGTAAAATTGTTGCAGCACACCCGAGCCCAAACAACCCTAAATGTGTGGAATTGAAATGAAGAGGGTGGAGGTGCATGGTGAGGGATGGGGAGAAATATAACTAAGAGCAAATGCTCCCACAGGGAGTCAGCTCCCCCACTGACCCAACAGCCCCCACCCCCCATTTCCCCAAGGTCCACCTAGGGATTGAGGCCAAGACACCTCTCCATCTGGACCGACCGCCAGGCCCGCTGAGCTCCAGACCAGAGAGGGACAGAGCCCCGAGGGCCGCCAGAAGCAGTACCAGCGGGCCACACACCCGAGGGCCGCCAAGACCCCCACAAACCGCAGTCAGCCCGCCACCAGATGAAGCCAAACCCCACCAGGACAACCCGGCCAAGAGCGCCCGCCCAACCGCCGACAGAGCCAGGAAGCACCGGGAGCGAGCCCCCACCACAGGAAATGGGCCAGCCAGTTGGCCATCCACAGTCCCGGGCCGCCCCCAAGGACATCCACCCAGTCCCCACCCCAGAAGAAATACTACACCCACCCCTCATTTGGACATCTCTCAAAACACATAGCACACTAGACACCTAGGCTGGGTCAAACTACCTCCTCTTAGGGGCCACTGGTCATTCCCCCAAACACCCAATCCCCAGCCCATGAACCCACAACCTACCAGCGAGCCGAAGGCCCCTGCCCAGAACTGGCACCAGAGCCCAAGCCGGCCCAGAGCCGGCAACCCGCCCGCCAGAGCCCAAGATACCCACAGGCCCAAGCCCGGGGGCGACAAGCCCCCAGAACCCCATTTTGGTAATGCTTTTAAGCTAATACATGGAGTTTTGTTTTTCCAAAGGAATTTAGATATCGTAGAGTCCAATGACTTAAACCATTCAGTTGAAGGTTTATTTGGAATCATTGAGAATAAATAGTTTATTCTCGGCAGGACCATCATTTTTACTGAGGCAACTCTTCCCATAAGTGATATGGGCAGAGATTTCCATCTAGTAAGATCATCTTCAATGTTCTTTAAAATTGGTATATGATTCAATTTTATTAAGGCTTCCAATCTAGGAGAAATATTAATGCCCAAGTATGTAATGTTACCTGATTGTAGTCGTTCATTGAGAGAAGTGTTAAACATGCAGTTTATTGGAAGAGCTGTAGATTTTGACCAATTTATAGAATAATCAGAAACTTTTGAGAACGAGTTTATTAATTCGATAACATTAGATATTGAGTTTTCTGTGTTCTGAAGAAAAAGTAAAACATAATCAGCATAAAGACTAATTTTATGTTCTATATTTTTACACAGTATACCTTTAATATCAGCAGTTTGTCTTATTGCTGCTGCTAAAGGTTCAATAAAAATAGCAAATAGTGCTGGTGAAAGTGGACATCCCTGCCTGGTCCCCCTCTGTAAACAAAAGCTTGAAGATATTTGATTATTTGTCCTGACACATGCTCTTGGTGAGCTATATAATATTTTTAACCAATTAATGAAATGGTCCCCAAAACCAAATTTACCCAAGGTAGCAAATAAAAATTTCCAGTTTACCCTATCAAATGCTTTTTCTGCGTCCAAAGACAAAATAGCTGTTTCAATATTTTTACTTTATGAATACTCTATTAATAATCTGCATGTGTTTATGGTTGAGTGTCTTCCTTTTATGAATCCAGTTTGGTCAGGATGAATAATGAGAGGAATTATTTTCTCTAATCTTTTAGAGAGGACTTTACTAATTATTTTAACATCCACATTAATAAGAGAGATGGGGCGATAACTGGTAGGTAGTACTGGGTCTTTGCCTGGTTTTAATAGTAGACTAATGTTGGCTGAATTCATATGTGTTGGAAGCCTGCCATTTTCTTCTGACTCATGTAGCATTCTGTGAAAAATTGGTTCCAGGATGTTCCAGAACTCTTTATAAAATTCTGCTGGATATCCATCTGGGCCTGGAGATTTCTTATTAGGCATGCTTTTAATGGCTTCACGGAGCTCATCTGATGTTAATGGTGAGTCTAGTTCTGATGATTGACTACTGTCTAGTTTTGGAAGTATTACTCTCTCCAAGAATTGATTAATATCTTCATCTGTTGGATTTATTTGTGGAGTGTATAGAGTTTTATAGAAATCTCTTAAAACACTATTTACTTTTTTCTCGTCATAAGTTATGTTACCATTTGTGTCTTTAATATATATAGACGTTTTTTCTTTATTTAATTTGAGTTGATTAGCTAAAAAGCTCCCTGATTTATTACTGTGTTCAAAATTTTCCAATTGAAGTCTTTGTACCAATAATTTGTTTTTTTTTGTCAATACATTCATTTAGTTCTAATTTTATCTTGCATAGTTTTTTCTGTGTTTCCTCTCCTTGTAAACTTCCTAATAATTTGATAGATTTCTCTAATTCCTCAATACGTTTATTTTCTTTTTTCTTTTTGTTTGTTGAGTAGGAAATTATTTTCCCTCTCATAACTGTTTTCCCAGCCTCCCAGAGTGTACATGCTGATGTTCCTGGCAAGTCATTAAACTCTAAATACGATGTCCATTCATTTTTAAAAGTATTGTATAAATTCTTCGTCCATAAGCAGTGAGGTATTTAATCTCCAGTTTATACTTTTTGGGATTTCTTTCTTATTATGTAAATTTAAAGTAACTGGTGCATGATCGCTGACAGCAATGGGTGTATCTTAAGTGTCTGAAATGTTGGTCAGCAATGAGTTGCTGATTATAAAATAATCCAGACGAGAGTAAGAGTGATGCGCATGTGAAAAAAAGAATACTCTTTACTATTAGGGTGAAGAGACCGCCATGCATCGCAGAGTCCATAATCACTCATGTACTGTTTAACTACATTTATGGATTGCCAACTGTGTTGAGCTCCTACTGCATTCATCCTGTCTATTTTGTTATATAGACCAAAGTTAAGATCACCTCCCAGTACCAGCGAGCAATCCATGTGATTTGATAGAGTAGAAAAGAGATCATGAAAAAAAGCGGCATCGTCCACATTTGGCCCATATAAGCTAACAATACAATATTTTTGACTGAGTATAGATAATTTTAATATTATATATCTACCTTGCTGGTCTATAACTGTGTCTAATATTGTGAAGTTCACATTTTTATGTATTAATATTGCTACTCCTCTTTGTCTTGAGTTATAGCAGGCTGAGAATACATCAGGAAACTCAGGAGATTTTAGCTCATCCACAGTTGACGGTAATTTATGAATTTCTTGGAGTAATACAACATCTGCCTTTAATCTTTTAATCTGGTTAAAGATTCTATATTTTTTATGTTGGCTACCGGCTCCATTAATATTCCATGTGACAAACCCTAAGATGTCCATACTTGTGCTTGTGAAAATATAATTAAACCACACCCATTATCACAAATATCAAAAATAGTAAAACACCCAGACAATAACATAATCCTTAATGATTGATTATTTATGATTTATAGATAAACTAAGTGCTGTTTTTGAAGGTAAATCATGGATGTATTCCTTTATGAGGTATTTGTATGTATGTATATGGATATATATAAGCCTTTGTGCCTGTGTGCTAATAATTGTTGAGTCCGAAAAATAGAGACAAAAAAAGAAAGTGAAATGTTAATAAACACGTAAAGATAAAAGAAAGAAGAAAAAATAAAAAAAGAACCCCCTTACCATATTAAGTGCCATGCCACCGTGTACCACCACTGTCTGTGTAACCCACCAACCGAGCTGTGCTGAACAATTACATATATATCTGGTAATTAATATGAATATATATTATTGCTAATAAATTTTGAGTAAAATTAGCAACTGAAAATCATACTTACCTTATTTATATTACTAATAGAGCCAGGGAGTAACCTCTGGATCTCTAAACAGCTGACCATTGATGTAAAGTTTGTCCACAGCCACCGTAGCTCTTCTGCCCTCGTTTATATTTTTCTTCCTAATCGGGAACAGAACGCGCCTTCTACTCAGAATTTCTGCAGGGAATTGGTCATTAATGCTGTAGTTCGTGTCACGCAGTTCCCTACCTCGGCTTTTTACTTGTTCTTTCTGTTTATAATGTTCAAATTTAGCTACAATCGGCCGCGGCCGATTGCTTCCATGTTTCTTACCTCCGAGGCAGTGGACTCGGTGAAAAGTGATGGAATTAACCGCGTCACTCGGCAACTTTTTTTTCAACAATTCTGAATGAAGTCACGGACTGAGGCCTCAGGGACCTCGTCCGCTCGCTCCGGGATTCCCGAGAAGACGAGGTTGTCCCGCATGCTCCGGGCTTGGATATCCAGGATCGATTCTTTTATTTTTTTATTATCCCCGGATAGCAGCGTCATCTCCTCGGTGAGTTGTTTTACTGTTCCTCTCAGATCCTGATTTTCACTAGCAAGTAATGCTACCTGTTGTTGGCTGAATTCTAAAGACTCCCTGAGGCCTGGAAACTCTTTATGTAGCATCTCTACCAACGCAAGTCGGGCGTCCAAGCTAGTTAACTTCTGGTCAATTGATTCTAATATCTCCTTTAAGCCTGTATTATCAGGAGGCGGTGTCATAACGCTATCTGAGCTTCCCTGTCGGTGCCGCTTAGCAGTGGGGATGTTAGCTGAATCGCTAGCAGCACCGGATGTATCTTTAGGTTTACCCATGACTAAGCTGTCAAAACACTCGTCAACAAAACGTTGGCCGTTTCTTCTTGAGTCATGACTACTGAGGGCATCTAGACCCCAACTTGATGAACTGCCAGCGAGGCATGTTTCCCTCTTCTGTGTTATTGGCAGTAAAGTCAAACTTTGTTCCATTTTTTTCCATCTGGTTTACATGTACCGTTCTTATACATGTTACACAGTGGGGTTTCCACATAAATTCTAATCTGACATCCCTTAGGTATCGCTGGGATGGTTTTCCTGTTGTAGCATGCCCGACACTTGTACATAGGACAGTCAGTTGTGATGTTCCTAGGCAGCTTTTGTGTTTCAAACATGTGAAGTTACTTTGTCTGAGGAGAGGTTGACCAGGAACACCATGGCACCTACGACAAGGAACCTGATGCCCCAACAGCTTGCACTGCCAGTTGGTAGGCGCTTGCCACCACCTTCTCCCATGTTAGCTCCTGGGTGGTCCCGATCGTTCAGTCAACAAAGACCAAGGAAACATCAAGCTGTAGAAACAAGAAAAACTGCTTACAGACAGAGGAAGAGTCATTAGTTTTCTCTCAAGTATAAATCTTTTCATCTCCATCCGTTTTGCTCTACACAGTTATTGTTCCAGCAGGAATTACTCCGGGCTGCACCACATGTTCTACAAATAATCAGACAATTCTTCATAAATAACCACTTCATGCAAAAGTGTCAGCAATATAAAGTTTTTTTTTTTAAATTACATTTAAAATTAACATTTATTTATTAAAAAAGAAATACTTCTTCTGGTCTTGGCCCCATTCAGCCCTATTAGCTCATCAGTTTCTCCAAACTGAGGTTGTTCTAAAACCTATGTGCAGCAAGTAAGATATTACTTGTTCATAACTTTTTCCACAGAACCCCTCTTGAAAAGAACTGAACTTTTGCTTAAAATATGAAACAACTGCAAAACAAGATGGTGATTTTTTTTCATCTCAGATGTTTTTAGACACTTCGGGTTGTTTTAGATGCCGTCAAACTTCAGCTGCAGATGAACCATTTACAAACAACATATGATGCACTTCTTTCAAAGCAGCCAGCTTAACACATCCCCTTTAAGTGCTCTGATGACATTTTTATTTTAGACATTTCAAATCCACCCTTTTTCCCTTCAATCATCTTGGCTTTAGGCATTTTAATTCATCCTTTGTGGCCCTCAATGTCAATGTCTGGGCCTTTAATGTCAACATCAGGTGTTTTAATTTCTCCTTTGACCTTTGGCATTTTAACATCAATATCACCTTCAAGTTTGGGGCCTTTTAGTTTAATGTCAAAATCTGGGCTCTCTAATTTTGGACCTTTGATGTTCAATGTTGGCAATATCTGCTTTCAGAAGGTTGATGTCAACATCTGGACCTTCTACTTTTGGCCCTTTCAATCCAAATAATGGCATCTAGCCCTCAGCTCTTCTGTTGACAAACCATCCATCTCAGCTGGAGCCACTCCTGCCTGTATTAACGCCCTCCAAAAAGCAGAGCGAGTGGGTCCCTGTGTATTTTTTCGGCCGTCCCTTCTCGGCCCACGACCCATGGGTTGACTAAATGTTTTTTCACTGTTTTCAGCCCTCTCTGTGTTCCAATCTCCAAGTGCACCCAGTTCCAACACTCGGCTTCCAACATCAGCCATTGGAACGTCAGCAGCTCCCAACATTACAGTAAGCATTGCAGATCGATAATGAGATGGCACTGTTCTGATTAACTGGTCCCTTACTGCCTTTGGGACCGGATATACCTGATATTCTCCTGCTAACTGCAGAGATATTGCATCTCTCATGCACAATCGAACAACCACTGCACACATTCTCTCAAGGTCATCCACTGTCCCTGCAACTCGGGCCAATCTGACACTACTGGGAACGTTTGCCTGACTGCTTCTGAATACATGTCAAACAAGTTCCTAGCATCATCTGGCTGTAAAGCTCTGATCTCCTGTCTATAAGCAGAATTTACTCCTACATCAGTAGACAAACCAGCGAAAGACATGCCATCACCCACATCCACCTGAACGGCACCTTCATCCAACAATCTAGCCATCCAGGTATCAGTAGGTTCTCCAGTCTGTTGTTTAAACCTTTTAGACAGGTAAGCAACCTCCTCCTGGGTATAGTCCTCGGCTATCATTTTTAAATCTGCCTGAGGCTGCTGCTATGCTACCAAATCCATGATTGGCTGTCCATCAAGCCCCACCATCTGCTGTCCCTGGGCGTCTACCCTCGCTTGCAACACATCTGGTATTATCTGCTGCTCTTTCCTACGTCTTTTTACAGGTTTTACATTTTTAATCGTTGCCTGAATGATAGGAGACCTCACCGCCACTCCAGCATTTAGTTCATCCTTCTCCTCGCTCCAAATGTAATCATTTTCATCCTCCTCATCTCCCCAGATGTTACCGTCCCAACTCGACGGATCCCATCCAGTTCCCAACTGGGCAACAAAAGCACAAACTCTTTTAGGTGACACGCTTCGTTTTTTTCTCCTGAACTTTTCTCTCTTCAGCATAGAGACCTGTGTTACCGCACCCTCCGCGACATCGGTCATTCTATTCAGTTGCGTGGTCAGCAGCTGTACATGCTGTTTCTGCAACAAATTCTCAGCTCGCGCTTCCTCGAGTGCCTGTTTCTGATTCAGCGCTTGTGTTAATTCTTCCTGATTCCTTTCATGCAGTCTTTTCCACGCAGTCGCACAGACCCACAATCGGGGCTGCAACCCAGCCACCGGCGTCTTTTTGTTCACATCCACCGCTCGCAGAGCAGCTAAAACATCGCCAGGGCTATCAACATGTAAAGAATCATTCCAAGGCTCAGGGCATCCCCCGCTGCCTCTTAAACAAAGTGCTATCAACTGATACGGGGACTTGCTCCATCCCGGTACAACCTCTTCTGTCTCAGTTTTCTCACTCTCTTTAGCTTTCCTTTTGAACATTATGCGGCACTCTTTCCAATATCCTGTTCGTGACGCCAAAATGTTTTGGGATATTTGTTTAAATAAAACCAGGATTCGGAAGAGTAATCGACACAATGGTCTAAAAGAAATACACGAACACTGTTCTTGCTAAAATAATAGCCACCTCCTCAGGCCTCTCAGGTGACTCACAATAGCATGTACCAAAAACACTTTATATCACAGGTTAAACAGTCAGAAAAACAACATTTTATTAAATTCTTTATTCACTCAGCCACCTCGGATCTTCCCACGTCGGCGACCACACCGCTCCCAGCCGTCGGCGCCCTCCTCTCATAGCTGCCTGGCATAATCCAGGAGGATGTTAACACAAGGGACTTTCCGTCCCTCGCCTCCCTCCGCCCTGATCGGATGATCTGGCAGCAAGGTTGGCTCCGCCCCGATTCGTCGCCCTGACCCCATCTGGCCTCGCTCTTCAGCTGTGACATCACACTGGAACGAGGCTGCAGCTTGGCCGGCAAACTGAAGGCATCCGTCTCCACCCTCACCTCCATCCCCAGAGCCAAGCCTGGCGGTGACACTTGGGCTAAAAGCTTCCAGGATGGACCAGCAACCTGTCCCTCCAGGGAAGCTTGACCAGATGGTGACAAGGTCTCCAACCGAGCTCACCAGTGCTCATTCCAGACGGCCGCACCAAACAACAACGTCGCCCTGCTGGCCTACAGCATCTCTAAGAGGCTGAAGGAAGCAGACCTGCTGGAGGATACAACAGCTCTCTCTGTAAAGCTGCTGATGTCATCTTAAACATGTGCCACCTCTGTGATCTGCCTGTCCCGCATCGCCGCCTGGATGACCATGATCCAGAGGACCACTTGGCTCCGCCTCTCGCTATCCTTATCAGAGAGGCTGCAGAAGACCTGCTGGAGGGCCCCATCACCCCAGAGGCGCTGTTCAGGGCCAACTTCAGGACCATCCTTGAGAAATCGCAGAGTTCCGAGGAGGTCTCGGAGACTGTACACCATCTGGTGACGTCACAGTCCATCTGCCCCTCCGGCCACTGGAGGGACCGCCTTGGCCAGCAACAGCAGCAGGGGTGCTCCACAGCTGCGGCAGGTACTTCACGCCCCGCTCCTCCACCGGCCCCCTCCACCAGGTAACAGATCCTTGAGGGGAAGGTATGTGTTTTTTGATGATGTATGTTTTTGATATAAAACAGAAACACCTCTGAAAGTAAAGTTGTTCATCTGAGACTGTCAGATCAGCTGATCTCTCAGCTGCCTCTCTGCCAACTCTCCTGACCTGAACCCCATAGAGAACCTGTGGGATATTGTGAAGAGAAAGTTGAAAGACGCAAGACCCAACACTCTGGATGAGCTTAAGGCCGCTATCGAAGCATCCTGGGCCTCCATAACACCTCAGCAGTGCCACAGGCTGATTGCCTCCATGCTACGATGCATTGAAGCAGTCATTCATGCAAAAGGATTCCTGACCAAGTATTGAGTGCATAACTGAACATGATTATTTGAAGGTTGGCGTTTTTTGTATTCAAAACACTTGTCTTTCATTGGTGGGATTAAATATGCTAATTTTTTGGGACAGGCATTTTGTGTTTACATGAGCTGTATGCCATAATCATCAGTATTAAAACAATTAAAGACCTGAAATATTTCAGTTGGTGTGCAATGAATCTGAAATATTTGAAAGTTTCATTTTTATCATTACATTATGGAAAATAATGACCTTTATCACAATATGCTAATTTTTTGAGAAGGACCTGTAAACTCAACTACAATGAGAGCTGTTTATCACAGCTGAGAGCTGAAACTCTTATCAGCTCAGCTCTGCCGTGTCAAACCCTGCAGCATAGTGACAGTTCTGCCTGTCATGCGACTCCTGGGACGATGTCAGTGGCCCACATCGTGTTTCCGCTGGGCCTACTTAACATGAGATGCCTTCAGAGATGGTTCGCCCCACTACGCATAGATCCTGTGCGCCAGAAGAGGCGGATTATCTTTATGCCCCCCTCCTTGAGAACCGATCTGAATCACTGGGGAAACCCCCTCATTCTGTCAGAGGGAGTTCACATTAGCAGGCCTACATCACACGTCTCAGTTTTTTCACAGACGCATTCTTGTCAAGCTAGGAGGAATATTTCTGTCCCAAGCAGTGGGAGCACAGTGGCTGGACTACATGTCACTTTACATAATGTGCTAGAATGTTTTTCACGGTCTAAAACGTGACTGATTCAGCATTTTGCCCCTGCTGCGTGATCAGCTTTTTCTGATCCACACAGACAATTCAATTCAGTTTTCAATTTAGTTTATTTATATAGCGCCAAATCACAACAAAGTTGTCTCAGGGCACATTACAGGAACATAAAAGCCAATTAGTAAAGTTCTCTATCCAAGGAATCCAGCAGACAAGATGATTTTTGGCTTCGTTTGCAGTCTCCCATCCTGAGCAAGCACAGTGGCAACAGTGGAAAGGAAAAACTCCCCTTTTAAAGGAAGAAACCTCCAGCAGAACCAGGCTCAGGACAAGCGGCCATCTGCTTTGACCGGCTGGTTGAGAGGACAGGAAGGAGAGACAGATGAACATAGAATGGTAGGTCCAGGTTTAGGTCCAGGTGTATCTGAAAGACAAAAAAAAAAACATGTTAAGGATAGAAAAAATAATTACAAATACAAAACAGGTTGAGCAGATTAAGTAAATACGGTAGTTGAGTGAATCTTGTGGTCAGTTTTTCCTCCAGCAGTCTAAGCCTATAGCAGCATAACTAAGGGACAGCTCAGGAAACCCAAGCCGACCCTAACTATAGGATTTAGCAAAAAAGAAAGTCTTAAGCCTTGTTTTAAAATTGGATAATGTGTCAGCCTCATGGATAGAGATTGAAAGTTGGTTCCACAAGAGAGGAGCTTGATAACTGAAAGATCTGCCTCCTATTCTGTTTTTGTAAATTCTAGGAACCTCAAGTAAACCTGCAGTCTGAGAGCGAAGTGCTCTGTTAGAAAAATATGGAACAATAAGATCTGTAATATAAGATGGAGCCAGGTTGTCGAGAGCTTTGTAGGTTAGAAGTAATATTTTGAATTCTATTCTGGATTTGACAGGGAGCCAATGGAGAGAAGCTAAAACTGGAGAAATATGATCTCTTCTACTAACTCCAGTTAAGACTCTGGCAGCAGCATTTTGGATGAACTGAAGACATTTTAAAGAAGTATTTGGACATCCAGATAATAAACCATTGCAATAGTCCAGTCTAGACGTGACAAATGCATGGACCAGTTTTTCTGCATCATTTTTAGATGAGATGTTTCTAATTTTAGCGATATTACGCATGTGGAAGAAGGCAGTTCTAGTAACGTTTTTAATGTGGGGGATAAAAGACATGTCCTGATCAAAAATAACACCAAGATTTTTAATATTAGAGCTGGAGGACAGATTAATGCCATCTAAGGAGGGAGAAAGACTGAAAAATTCATTCCTAAGGTGCTCAGGTCCAAAAACCAAAACCTCAGTTTTGTCTGTGTTCAACAGGAGAAAATTAAGGGTCATCCAGGTTTTATGTCTTTAAGACATGCTTGTAGTCTGAGTAGCTGATTGGATTCATTGGGTTTAATGGACAAATATAATTGTGTGTCATCAGCATAACAATGGAAATTTATCCCATGCTGTTTAATAACTTTACCTAATGGAAGCATATATAAAGTAAAGAGTACTGGCCCAAGCACTGAGCCCTGAGGAACTCCATGACTAACTTTGGTGTATGAAAAAGATTTATTATTTATATTTACAAACTGGAATCTATCAGATAGATATGATTTAAACCATTTTAGAGCCGTTCCTGTAATCCCAACATCATATTCAAGACTCTGTAGTAATATATTGTGATCATCTATATCAAATGCAGCACTGAGGTCTAACAGGACCAGTATAGACACAAGTCCATTGTCTGAGGCCATGAGAATATCATTAGTGACTTTTACTAGTGCTGTTTCTGTGCTATGATAATCTCTAAACCCTGACTGAAACTCTTCAGATTATTTCTTTGTAAATGTTCACGCAACTGACCTGCAACTATTTTCTCTAGAATTTTTTAGATGAAAGTTAGATTGGATATAGGTCTATAATTGGCCAGAATTTCTGAATCAAGATCAGACTTCTTAAGTAAAGGTTTAATTACAGCAACCTTAAAGCTCTGTGGTACATAACCATCCATTAAAGACAAATTAAGTAAATCCAAAATGTGGACATTAATTAGGGGAAATACCTCTTTAAACAGTCTGGTTGGGATGGGATCTAGCAGGCATGTGGATGGTTTGGATGAGGTTATTATTTTTGACAATTCAGAGAGCTCAACAGGACAAAAACTGTCCAAACATAAATCAGGCTCTAGTGAAATTTTTAAAGTTGCTTCTAGGGCTGCAACAACGAATCGATAAAATCGATAAAAATCGATGATTAAAAGCGTTGGTAACGAATTTTATTATCGATTCGTTGTGTCGCACGATTATGCGTCTTTCACGGCGCTGCGGAGCCGTTTTGTTCACGGGCAGTTCATTGTCAACGCTGACTGACTGAAAAAAGTTAAAAAAACAACAACTGCAGCACGAGTTGAACTGAGTGAAGGGCGAGGCAGAGCAGAGGCTGTTTTCAAAGGAAATTAAGTAAATTTTACAAATGACCAAGGGCGAGGCAGAGCAGAGGCTGTTTTCAAAGGAAATTAAGTAAATTTTACAAATGACCAACGCGAAAACTATTCGACCCAAGTCCTCCAAAGTGTGGGAGCTCTTCACAAAAATTAAAAATGAGAAGTATGCCACTTTGAAAATCGCCGACACGACACGAGAGAACTACTCTGATAAACGTAAACATGTCGGAGTCACGCGGAGGAGGAAGGAGCTAAACAGCAGATACAACATGTTTCACTCCCAACTCATGTGTTGCAGGTGAGTCTCTACAATTTAACACATTGTTCTGTTTCCAAGAGAGAAAACGTAACGTCAGTCTGTCTGGTAGATGAAGCTGCTGCTTGCTTGTTTGTCTGATTAATGACGATAGAGAACGTGTGGTACTTTTTATTTAATTTAATTGGTACAAGCAGTGTTTAAATGTGATTTATAAATAAAGCTAACACAAAGATAATAATTTAATGATTAAGCTTCAACTTTTAATTTGCTGGCAAAGTCTGAAGATACTGCAGGTATGGCAGGATGAATTACATTTAAACAGGAATTAAAGTAATTTATTACATCTACTCAAATGTGTGTAATTAAGTGTTTTATATGTGTGTGTGTGTGTTTAATTGCTCTTTTAGCTACTTTTGCCTGAACCTAACACTGTAAGTGAAACAAGGCATTTCTTGAGTTGCTGCAAATTATGCTATAATACATATTTACTCTCTCATTCCAGAAAACAACAACAAACAACAACACTTCATGATGGACAGACATCATGGACACCACAGCAGCAGCTGTCTTCACTGAAATCATCCTTAAATGATTATCACTCACATGAGGCCTCTGTTGATGGTTGAAGACAAAGGCTTCACTACAATAATCCACACTTTTTTAATCCAGGTTACAATAATCCACACTTTTAATCCAGGTTACAATAATCCACACTTTTAATCCAGGTTACACTCGTCCCTCAAGGACACATTTTACAAAGTAGCTACATATTGTGCAGGTACAAAGACACATTTGTATATATTTTTGTGTACATTTATTTTTTTAAGCTATTTGACTAACTTTTATTTTTTATTATTCAATATTTTACTAACAGAATAGTCAAATAGCAACCTGTTTTTTGTGCGAATTTCTATGTCAGTCAAATGTTCATTTTTGGAATAAAGGGGAGGAAATTAAAATGTTTTATTTATTTATTTATTTATTTTTTCCGATTCATGGATTAATCGAAAAAATAATCGTCAGATGAATCGATTATTGAAATATCCGTTAGTTGCAGCCCTAGTTGCCTCATTTGACAGGGGAGTAGAGATAGTAGAAGGAAGGATGGTTTGAATTTTGTCTCTGAAATAATTTTATTTATAAAGAATCTCATGAAGTCATCACTACTTACAGTTGTAGGGATTGTTGTGGCTTTTCTCCACAATCGTGTTCAAGACAGCTGTGACGGTCACCTTAGTTCAAAAGATTTATTTGACAAACAGGAGTTACAGGTATTCAGAGACAAACAATTACATTTGTAAAATATATGCATATATTTGGAGCATTAAAGAACGAACCGTCTCGGTCTGCGCTTCCCCGGAAATGCTCGCTGGGCGTGTATTATTTGTGGGTTTTATCAAAGTTTGAGAAGGCTAGCTTTTCTGATTGGTTTAGACTCGAGGTTGCTATGGTTACGGGTCTAGCCCACCCCCTGAAGGCCCCCTCTTACTGCATTCCAGAGATAAGATATGGAAGCTTGGTTTCTTTGTCTGCGTTCAGACTGTTCACACTCTGTTGTGGAGCATCTAATCATGAATTATTATTGAGAGAGAACCAGAGGGATTTACTTAGTCAAACTGTATTAAGTCTAAATTAAAGAAATGTGTTCTAGCTTTATTTATGTTAATCAGTGTGTGTGTGAGCAGCCAGGCCAACATGTGCTCAGAGAACAAAGGACTCTCCCCTCCTGAGTCAGTCAGTATCTTACCTGCTACCTGGCTTGATTTGATTGCTTGTAATATATCAAATGTGAACTTGTAAAATTATCATTAGCTAATATAAGATTATCTGTAAAGGTAAAATAATTAGAATTAGTAAACATTTTCTATAAATATAGTTCAACCCTTGAAGAAAGACACGCACACACTTTGTATAACATTACATTTGAATGCTTGAAAGGAAATATAAAAAGGTATAAAAATATGAAATCCAACAATCCCTCTTTTGATCTCCCCATATTCATGGGAGATCACACCCTTTTGGATGTTTCCAGATGGAAGTGAGTAACACTGCCACCCCACCCAAACTTACTGCAACCCTCCAGGGGTCCTGGACCAGACCCATGGTTAAAACCCTTCCAAACCTGTAAAAATATCAAACGAATAACCTGTATAAAAATGCAAAAAACACTCCAACACTCCTAGTAAAATATAATTACGCAACACACTAAAATAAGTAAAACTACCCAAATACCAAAATTGACCTCCTTTTAAACCACTTTTAAAATACCTCGTGGGATTTTAGAATGATTAAATGCCCAATTGAAAGGAGTAAAATTTTGAATCGTTAAGAGTTTCCAATTGAATCCACGACCCTTCTCTGGTTGTTTTTTAGAATGACTGAAAGAAAAGACAAGACACTCATGTTAAACAAGAAAAGACAAAACACTCAATTTAAACAGGACTATCTAGCAGGTCTTCGGTTCTTGAGCTTGCGGTGGGAGGCCTTGTTCGTCCACAAGGGTCCTTTTGGTGCTCGGCGGGATTCGGCCCGCGGAGATATCTTCATGTAAAGTCCTCAGAACCTTTATCAGTCTGATCAGACATTCTAAATGACGTGTGTGTGCATTGGGACAAAACTAAAATCAGTTTGACGCGTCTTCTGTTCTTCACAGTCAGGG
The DNA here is from genome assembly GCF_014905685.2 of Nematolebias whitei. Classification (NCBI taxonomy): domain Eukaryota; kingdom Metazoa; phylum Chordata; class Actinopteri; order Cyprinodontiformes; family Rivulidae; genus Nematolebias; species Nematolebias whitei. The sequence continues at coordinate 8,045,898 of NC_056515.1, forward strand.
CTGGGAATCTTCCTTCCTTCCTTCCCCGTTCCACCTGATTGACCGACTTAGGCAGAGCGGAGACTTCTTTTCCAATGTTTGCTACTGCCTTTTTCTACCAGGACAAAGGGGCAAAGAGTGAGCTCCCACGAAGGTCCTGTTACCTCCTCCAGGTGTAGTGGGGAGCTGTACTCCTGATGTTCCAGCAGATCAGCATCAATCTGGTCCAGCGATCGATTCAGCTCCTCTGCAGGGGTGCACTGATTGTAGTCGTAACAGGTGTCACTCTCCTTCTGGAGACCGATGGCGTGTGATGTTCTCTCCACCACCTGGTGGGGTCCTGTCCCTCTTTTTAGCAGGACCCAGTCCGGTGTGGTGGTCCGTAGTCAGTCTCCTCGGTCAGAGATTCTCCCTCCTGATGAGAAAAGCTGGACACCAAAGCTTGCGAATTGTTAAACACCCTGTATGTCCTTTTGATTATTTTATCTGTGGGATCCATGACCCATCTGTGGGCCTGGAAAAACTGACTGTGGTTACTTCCTAGTGAGTAAAACCTGTTTCTTAATTATTGGACACCCTGATGGTCATTCTTGCTACTGCTAGTGTGTACTCTTACACTGTAATGTTATAATAAAACAGAACTTGTAAAACTGAAATAAAATGCTATTCTTACATTCATCTATACACTTGAAACTGAAATGAGGTACATACTGGACTTCTCCAGGGATACCTTTGTACTCTAGTACCGTCCTCCACCCTTCCAAGCCTTTGCAGTCAACGGATCTACCTACAATAAGCAAAGTTAAACATAATAACACAACACCCATACACAACAACACCCTGCAATAAGCAATCCCCCACACCGGCTTCCCTCCTCCTGGAGCCTGTGGAAGGAACTTCATTAAACGCATGCGCCGACAACATCAAAATACAATATAACCTTAAACCTTTTATTAGCCTAATTAATCTAATTAAGAGTCCAGTCCAGTCAGTCAAGTCAGTTGTGTTTAAAAATACAGAACCACATTTCTCCTTAACCTTTGCTCAAATCCACTTCAGGAGTCTGTGTTTTGATGCTAGGGGCGTCCCCCTTTTCTGGAATCTGTACACATTACAACAAAGAAAGAGAAAAATACTTTTGTTAAACCGATATATACAAGTGCAATGTCGTTTTGTAGGCTTCTGATTTATTCCACTTTTCAAATGTCAATGTGATTATCTTAAATGATCCTTTAAACGCTTCAGACTTATTACTGGCTTTTTGCTGTTCATTTAATTATAAGACCCTAAGAAGTTATTTTTGTATATTTTGTAATGATCTAATCATTATATGAACTGTTTCCTGCTTTGTATATTTTGTAATGATTTAATCATTGTATGAACTGTTTCCTGCTAAGAGCAGCCTTCACCTTCCCCCTTTTTGAAACAGTTTTCTGTTTCAAATCCGAAGTTTTACTGGCTGTAATTTACTAACACACAGTCTGAGTATTAGTTTCAGAAATATAAAATATGGTGTAGTTTTAATCTTCCCCCTACTGTTATTCAATCCAGGATTTGCAAAAAAAAAAAATAGCCAAATATAACCTAAGCTCACCTATAATTTTGCAAAGAGTTAACCATTCAATAAATTTCATCCCTTGTATCAAACCAGACCCACCAAACAAGCTCATTCAAGGCAAAGACAATCATTTAGTATTACTTTAGAAAACATTAGTGAACTCCATCCAAATCAGGTCTCAGGTACAGGTTTCTCTTGAATGAGACTTCGTGACCTGTATAAACGAAAAGTTAAAAAGTCAATATTTTGCTCAGGGGTGGGGAGCATTATTCATCGTCCTATTGGGTTTAGAGGTAATAAAACAATTTTCATCTCAGAGCAATTGGAAAAGGGCAAATCATCTAGCACCCCCACAGTAGTACTCCTGTGTCATGTTTTGGCACCTGTCTTAAAATGAGCCTATGTGAGTGATTATTATCAAAGCCCACTGCAGTTTTGATCACGACACTAAGGTGCTCGGATGACCATCACAGACCAAATGTGGGGTTGACACCTCCGTCAGGCTGCAGTTGATGATAGTGACCTTGGACAGATGGACCACCAGCTTTTCTTTCAGCCTTTCTGTCTTCAGTTTGTCTCCCTTGGTCTGGAGACCAGTTCAGCTTTGTGCAGCAGTTCATAGCTCAGCATACAGCGAGACTTGACTGGATGTTCCCGCTGTTGACAAAATCCAGGACTCCCTCTGGACAGTTAATTCAGTTTGTTGTTTGACTGATAGCTCTTTGCTTTGTTTCCATAGTGAAAAGTCATATTGCTCGGCTGACAATTTCTTTGTTCTTGTGTCAGTGGTGCTCGACTGACAGTTTCTTTGAAACATCCCATTGGTCAGTTTCCCAGACCCAACTTCAGCGTCCACCTGAACACATCTGGTATCCGATCCGGCACCCAGCACTAGAGGGTCATGATCAAAACTCAGATGGATGCTGTATGTATCTGAAGACTACCTGTCTGTGTTTTGTGGGCCTAGCCATACTCACCTTCCCAATCCACAGCTCTGTCTTCTCAGGCTGCTGAGAAGGAAAAATAACCAATCCAATTATTAAAAGTCTGATTCAACATTAAGCATCTATTATCAACATTAATCATCTGTTAGCAAGTTCTATTCTGGGACCACAGCGTTTACCTTCAACTGAGTCATTCTGGTGTCCTGGATTGCACAACAGATGTTTTAAACGCTCAATTACATAAGAGTGAAAACTTTCATCACTGCACAATCCAATTCTTTACGCCTACTGCATAAAATATTCCATTCAAAATAATGTCTTCAATCTTTTAGAATATTGCGTTTTGACTCACCACCTGACAGTGAGGACCACTCTCAGGTCCACATTATCCATTTAGACTTTGTAAAGGTTTAGGCAGCATGATAATATGTAATCACTGCTTGTTATATAACAAATCTGCAAATTCTTCTATCTCATAACTATTCTTGTTCACTGCATCCTAAACAAAATTATTCTAATTCAATTCAATTAAGACTATGTCTACACTTCAAGACATCACAGAGACCATTAGCACTGACATGCACCTTTGTTCACAAAGCACAACTTCTTAAACTCACCATGTAATCAACTCTGTTCTCCTTATGCACTCATAGGTCCTGTGTGAAATCTCAAGATGTTCAGAGTCATTTCATTTACCCACTAGAATTGTTGTTTTCCCATAAATAACCTAGTTCAGGTAGCTCTTAGAAGGGAACAGCTCCTAAACTCTAGACAACATTTTCAATATGTGATAAAATCATTTAGACTGATTAATTTAACCCAAGCATTTCAATTTGAGTTTAGTTAAGACTGATTTATTTAACCCAAGCATTTCAATTTGTGTTTAGTTAAGAGTTTCTTTGACCAGAATAAATTTTTCTTCATTTTACAAGTGTCAAGGATTTTGTTTATTACTTATTTTACATTCTGTTGTTTTTTTAGTTGAATTTAAAACCTGATTTTATTGTCAATTCCAAGAAGAAATTTTGGCTAATTTGTTTACAATGTGTCATCCAGAGATGCTTAAACTTAATTTGACCTTTTTATGATGTTTATTTCTCCTTCTTCCTTCGGCTTTTCCCTTTTCAGAAGTCGCCACAACGAATCATCCTCCTTATCTCCACTTTTTCCTATGCACCCTATGTCCTCACTCCAACTACCTCCATGTCCTCTCCAACAGCATTCACCCCATACCTCCTCTTTGTGTCAGACCTACTCCTCACTTCCTTCAGGACCACCCCTACTCCATTTCTCTTTCTATCTGCACCCTGACAAAACAGTTTGAACCCAGCACCACTGCTGTGAGCCTTGCTGCTCTTCCACTTGGTCTCTTGGACACCTAAAACCTCCACCTTCCTTCTCTGCATCATGTCAGCAGCTCTCTGTCAGCAGCTCTCTACCTTTGCATGTCTGTGCAGTACGTTTGTTATCAATTTACCTCTGTCCCTCGCCCGCTCAGTGAGTGGCTGTCTGCCATCTTCATCTTCCCACACAGCAAGCTGTTCCAACAATACCTCCAGCTGACTCCCTCTGACTCCATCTCTCGGTAAATTACCGCTCGTACACGGGATTTCCCCCTCTGGCCCTCTGGCCTTGAGTTTCAAACCATTGCTGCAGATCAACTGTTCCAGAGGTCACTGCCTCCTCCTTTACTTCTGACACTGATTGAACACACAAATGTTTTTTTTTTACCTCGTTCTCTTATCCCCGTTTATGTCTGGCCTCCGACAGCTGTGGTCTAATCAGCTGCTGATCATTCTTCCTATTTTAAACGATGTATTACATTTCTCTCCCAACCTTCTGTGACTGAAAATGGCGTTCAGATCTCCTCCTGCCAAGATCACCCCTAAAATGAGAGCATTAAGAATGTTCCGCCAACGACCTCCTCTCTGCTCACTCTTGTGTTACCTGGTCCAACCTCTGACCACCTGTCAGGCTGCTTCCTAGCCTGCCTGATGATGTACCACCTCCAAGCACCTCCTGTCTCCTCTACAGTTCCCATGAATGAACCCTAATAAACAGTGTGGTTTGTTTGCCTATCGGACTACTGATATTCCTGACCTCACCCACGTTTGGTCATAACTTGGTGTTTTCCACAACTACCTGTCTGACAGTCTGTCCATCCATCACCTCGTTCCTTCTCACGCGGAATGTATTACAACAGAGTATGTCCTCCTCCCTCTTTTAAGCTGTATTCAGCTTACTTCAACGTTTTTGTACTTCTACTGACTTATTTCTGCTAATTTCTGAACATTGTGCTCCTTTCAGCTAATGTTTGGAAGATTCACATATTTCTGCTTACATTTCAGATACTATTTAGCTGTTTCATGCCAATATCAGCTAATTCCACCTTTCTTTTTAAATTAATCCAACTTTTACAGCCTAATTCAGGAAACCCAAGCTCTACCCACTTACTTCTGGTAATTTAAGATTATTTCTGCTTGTTTTAGCTATTGGTCTGCTGGTTTTAGTTAATTGCCTCTTTTTTTTTTTTTTTTTTTAGATAATTCCCATATTTTGTGCGCGTTTATACTTATTTCGTATTCAAAATTGTTCCATATCTTTAAGATTGTTCACTAATATGCTCTTAACTCATGTATTGATCCTGTAGACTTTCCACAGGAGTCACATGTTTCTCATTTATGAGTTCCACACCTGATGACAACATTCACACACTCAGGCTTTCAAATCTTTTTATTCACATGCACTTCTGGCCCCGTTGTGACAAAACAATTCACAAGTCCGTGTTATGAAAAAACCCAGTGAGTATAGACTTGTCCTTGCCTTATACAACAGCGCCCCCTTTCGGTCAGGATATGGAAGCTCCACTCACCCACAGACACACACACAGAAAAAAGAAAAAAAGTAACCCTTTGCTTCGCCCCCACACACAGACTCAGACATGCTCACTCCCCCCTCTTTTTACTTTTTGCTATTGTTTTGTCTCCCTCAACGCCTCCGGCCTTGAAGCCTTTACACAACATAAAAAACACGGCACAAACAATAGTTATTACAACGTCCTAACCCTAATGTGATCCCTGACCACAGGAAATTTGGCAAAACTACCTAAGTCCCAGACTTTCACATTTCCCTTTAAACTAAACTATTAATGGCGTCTTTTTAGTGGGTAGTCCACACCTACAACGCAGACGGGGACGTAGCTGGGGTCCCCGACCCAGTTCCCGTCTCTCTCGTCAGAGGGACGGTTCGTACGCCACCACGGCTGAAAAAAGGGAAATGTTGTTCACGTCTGATGCGAACCCCGGCAGGTCCCTGACCTTCCTCCGGCACGAGTCAAACTCGTGAAACTATCTACGAAATACACTTAAATGTTAAACTAAGCCGTGCAAAGGACACACACGCACGCAGCGTGTAACGACCAACATGTCTGAATACGCGTTCCCCGTTCGTCAGAAGTACCACTAATCACCGTAAATTAGCTTAACAACCATCTTTATTTCCGGAGATGGTATTAAACACCCACAGAGGAAGATTGAATTTGGTTTACGGCTGAATAGCGGAGTTTTTTGGGCCTTTCAGCCAACTTAGGTAACCCACTTACCTGTTCGTAGAATAGGCCTAGTTCGCTCTGCGGGTGTCCAGCACCACTCGATCCAATCCGTGTGTCCGCCAGCTGTACGTCGGGGTCACCATCTGTTGTGGCTTTTCTCCACAATCGTGTTCAAGACAGCTGAGAAGGTCACCTTAGTTCAAAAGATTCATTTGACAAACAGGAGTTACAGGTATTCAGAGACAAACAATTACATTTGTAAAATATATGCATATATTTGGAACATTAAAGAACGAACCGTCTCGGTCTGCGCTTCCCCGGAAATGCTTGCTGGGCGTGTGTTATTTGTGGGTTTTATCAAAGTTTGAGAAGGCTAGCTTTTCTGATTGGTTTAGACCCGAGGTTGCTATGGTTACGGGTCTAGCCTGCACCCTGAAGGCCCCCCTCTTACTGCATTCCAGAGATAAGATATGGAAGCTTGGTTTCTTTGTCTGCGTTCAGACTGTTCACACTCTGTTGTGGAGCATCTAAACATGAATTATTATTGAGAGAGAACCAGAGGGATTTACTTAGTCAAACTGTATTAAGTCTAAATTAAAGAAATGTGTTCTAGCTTTATTTATGTTAATCAGTGTGTGTGTGAGTGGCCAGGCCATCATGTGCTCAGAGAACAAAGGACTCTCCCCTCCTGAGTCAGTCAGTATCTTATCTGCTACCTGGCTTGATTTGATTGCTTGTAATATATCAAATGTGAACTTGTAAAATTATCATTAGCTAATATAAGATTATATGTAAAGGTAAAATAATTAGAATTAGTAAACATTTTCTATAAATATAGTTCAACCCTTGAAGAAAGACACGCACACACTTTGTATAACATGACATTTGAATGCTTGATAGGAAATATAAAAAGGTATAAAAATATAAAATCCAACAGGATACATGATTCAACAGAGATTGGACTTTTAATTAGTATAGCAATAGTACTAAACAGAAACCTAGGGTTATTTTTATTCTCCTCTATTAAAGATGAGTAATATAAAGTTCTAGCGTTACGGAGAGCTTTTTTTTATATGTTAGCAGACTATCTTTCCAAGTTTAATAAAATTCTTCAACATTAGTAGAGCACCATTTTCTCTCCTGAATTCTATATGCATGCTTTAAAGTACGTAACTCAGAATTGAACCAAGGAGCCAGTTTCCTCTGATTGATTACTTTCTTTTTCAGTGGAGCAATTTTATCAAGTGAAGTTTGCATTGAAGTTGTAAGATGATCAACTAGATGATCTAAGTCACTGTTCTCTGATGCATTACTCTGCAAGACAGAGGAAAACATTGATGAAGAGATTGTTTAAATTTGGTTACGACATTTTCTGATAAGCACCTGCTGAGATGAAATTTACTCTGTGACTGTGTAGTCATTTAATGTAAACTCAAAGGTTATTAAAAAATGGTCGGACAGAATAGAATTTTGAGGAACTATTACCAAGTCCTTAATCTCTATACCATAGGTCAGAACTAAATCAAGAGTGTGATGATAAGAATGAGTAGATGTACGGACGTTTTGGGTAAAACCAAATGAGTCTATTAAATTATTAAAGGCTATGCTTAAACTATCACTCTCAACATCCACATGAATATTGAAATCACCCATTATGATGATTTTATCAGTATTTAATAGTAAGTCAGTTAATAATTCTGAGAATTCAGATTTAAACTCAGAGTAAGCGCCTGGTGGACGATATATAACAACTAGTAAAAGTGGCTTTTCTGATTTCCTTTTTGGATGAGAAAGACTGAGGGACAGCGATTCAAAAGAATCATAACTAATAACTGGATTGCCATTAATCAATAATCCTGACTGAAAAATAGAAGCTATTCCTCCACCTCGGCCAGTTGTTCTAGGAACATGAAAATTGAAATAATTAACAGGATTTGATTCATTTATACTAACAAAATCCTCCTGTTGTAGCCAAGTTTCTGTCAGACAGAGTATATCAATATCATGATAAGTTATCAGTTCATTAACTAACAGGGATTTAGAGGAAAGAGATCTGATGTTCAATAATCCACATTTAATGACTTTATGATTTTGCTCTGGTAAAGTAACCGTGTTTATTTTAATCAGATTTTTATGGTTTATATTTTTAGAGCTGATTTTTGGTTTATTTAATTTGAGCCCTGGGCGAGTTGACAATTTCAATGTGGGTGTGGGTGGGTAACAGAGGAGAAGCAGCAGAGAGGTGTGGAGGACTACAACTCTGCTTCCTGGACTGGACCCTGGGTTGTCAATAATTTGGGAGATAAACAAAATCAGCCATATTTCTAGAAAGAAGAGCGGCTCCGTCCAAAGTGGGATGAATGCCATCTCTCCGCATCAGACCAGGTTTTCCCCAGAAAGAACTCCAGTTATCTATGTAGCCCACGTCCTTGTCAGAACACAACCTGGACACCCAGCGGTTAAACGACGACATACGGCTAAACATGTCATCGCTTGTCAGGTTGGGGACGGGGCCAGAGAAAACTATGGAGTCCGACATGGTTTTAGCAAAGTCACACACCGAAGCAACGTTAATTTTAGTGACCTCCGATTGGCGTAACCGGGTGTCATAACCGCCGACGTGAATAACAATCTTACTATATTTAGCCTTAGCCTTAGTCAGCAGTTTCAGATAAGATTCAATGTCACCCGCTCTGGCCCCCAAATGCATTTTGACTATGGCCGCTGGAGTCCCTAAAGCCACGTTTCGGACTATGGAGCTTCAAATAACCAGGGTCTGTTTCTCAGCTGGTGTGTCACTGAGCGAGGAAAATCGATTAGAAACATGAACGGGTTGGTGATGAACTGGGGCCTTATCCTTAGCACTACACTTGCTCTGGACCGTCACCCAGCCGGCCTGGGGTCCTGGCTGCTCGGAGTCTGCTAGAGGACTGCTAACGGGAGCTAGCCTCTGTGGTTCCGCGTTGTCTAAGGGGACCTGGCTAGCTTCTGGTTTTTCTACAGCATGGAGCCGAGCTTCCAGTTCAGACAACCTCTCCTCCAAAGCTACCATAAGACTACATTTGTTACATGTATCATTACCACTAAAGGAGGCAGAGGAGTAACTAAACATCTGACACACAGAGCAAGAGAGAATAGAGGAAGCAGGGAGAGAAGCAGCAGCCATGCTAAGCTAACGCTAGCAGGAGCTAGCAGAGCCAAATCCACCAATAAAAACCGAGAAGTGTTGAAAGATAAGAGGTGTTTTAAGCACTATCCAACAGTAGAAAAACAACTGTACTAAGTGTGTTTGTGAACTAGAATGAAAAACCGTGCAAAAGACGGATAAATCCAGAAAACAGATGACTCGAGCAAACAATTCACTCGAGCTACCGACAGACAAACAGGAAATGACACAATACGTTTCACCACGAACGTGCAACGTCACACTACCAAGTGACGACAGTTTACATAAACCGTCAGGGAGACATATGCTCAGCCCAACTGTTATGCATTGCGAAACAGCTGTTGTGTTGGCCACACTGAAACCTGCTCTCCATCAGAGCAGTGGACTTTCCCAGCGTTCCTGAACTGAGCGGATATCATGTTGAGGGGAGGTCCCTGTCACAGAGACTGGAGTCTCCATCTCGAGCTGATTTCTCTGATTTTGGAGCAAGTTGGGCCGAGCAGCAATGGATCTGTCCTCCACATGGGAGAACGCTCAGTGTCATTTATGGTTCTCACTGAGCCCACGAGACGACCCACCGTTAGGAGTGGATGCCTTCGCTCACAGACCGTGGCCAAAAAGGCTCCTTTATACGTTTCCTGCAGTCCTGCTGCTATCACAGACCCTGGACCGGGTCCGGGAGGAATTACCGTCAGTCACCCTCGTAGCTCCTGAACGCATATGCGCTCCGTGGTTCCCGTATCTGCAGCGACTGATATAAGGTCGGCTGTGGAAACTGCTGTTGGGGGGGGGGGGGGGGGTGCTCCCCTCCAGACAGGAAGATCGATCAGGTTTTACCCAGAAATAGGTCAGCATCTTTGGGTCTGTCCGCTGAACAGATCCATTTAGAAAAGATGGGCTTCCCACAGGATGTGGTGCGTACATTCAGGGTGCACGAACTGCTTCCACCACAACGCTGTACACATCAAGTGGACAGTTTTTTTCAGCGCTGGTGCGCAGAGAAAGGCGTGGATGCCATTTCATGGCCACTAGGTGGCATGTTGTCCTTTCTGTAGCAGTTGATGGACAGAGATCTAGCATTCAGCACAATTAAAACTTATGCTGCTGCTATTTCTTCCTGTCACGAGGGCTTAGGTGACAAAACAGTTCTTAATCACCCGTTGATGAAGCGTTTCCTGAAAGGTGTACGGAGACACAGACCGGTGTCACGTCCACTAGATTCACAGTGAGACCTAATGATGGTCCTGCATGCCCTGATCAAAGCTCATTCTGAGTTTCTAGATCAGGTTTTACTTAAATTTATGTAATTTTAAAAAAAACCCTGCTGTTAGTTTATGATGTCGGCAAAGAGAGTGAGTGTTTGTTTGCTCTCTGTTATTCCCTCATGTCTCAGAATTCAAGCTGACGGCAGTTCAGCTGTACTGCGTTTTAACCCTGTTTTGAAAAGCATAACAAGCTCATTCAGATCGAGAGTGATAACCTTGGATGGGTTTTATCCTCTTCCTCATAATTCTGAGGAGGAAGCAACATCTCTCCTCCTTCTGTCCCATGTGCACATTTTTCATGTTACGTGGTGCACACGGCCTCACTGCGTCGCTTTCAGCATATGTTCTTGCATTACTGGGACAGCTCTTCAGGACGTCCTCTATCCACCCAGCACTTCTCACACTGGTTGTGTGAGGCTATTTCTGAAGTTTACATTTCATCTGGACTGGATCCTCCACCAGAGGGTTTTCATCCTCCATGGCTCTGCATGGAGGGATGACAGTGGAGAATATTTGTATGGTGGCTACCTGGTCATCGCCATGTTCATTTATTCGTTTTTATCTACGTGATGTTTCTACTTTCTCCATGACCCCTTCTGTTCTCAGGGTTCTGACAGAATGATTATTATTTGCTGCATGGAGCCTCTCTTTTGAGTTCACACTTGCCTGCATGCAGTCGTAGTGTGAGATATTTATTATCAATCACAAGTTCATGACTGCTGATTTTATTATTAATCGGTTCATCGTGAAGAGCTGTTGCTCTGCTCTGTTTATCGTTAAACTGTTACAATTCGTATCCTCCGTTGTTCCTATTCACAGCAGCAGGTCTGCTATCTCAGCCTTTTTCCTCACCAGAGATCTTTTCTCCGGTGCGCTCCTGCGCATGGAGCACACAATTCCGCAGCGCGTAATTACGCACACAGAAGGCTGAGTGATGAAATGTTTTTTTGTGCAAGCAGGTGCTTCATGTTGTCTGAGTGGACCCAGTGAGGCATAGACTACATCCTGCATCCTGTATATATATGTATGTATATGTATATATTTATATATATGTGTATATATGTATGTATATGTATATATTTATATATAT
>NC_056515.1:8057459-8060743 GCF_014905685.2 Nematolebias whitei
TATATTTATATATATGTATGTATATATTTATATATATGTATGTATATGTATATATATGTATGTATGTATATGTATATATATGTATGTATATATGTATATATATGTATGTATATGTATATATGTATATATGTATGTATATGTATATGTATATATTTATATATATGTGTATATATGTATGTATATGTATATATGTATGTATATGTATATATGTATATATATGTATGTATATGTATATGTATATATTTATATATATGTGTATATATGTATGTATATATATGTGTATATATGTATGTATATATATGTGTATATATGTATGTATATATTTATATATATATGTATGTATATGTATATATTTATATGTATATATTTATATGTATGTATGTATATGTATATATTTATATGTATGTATGTATATGTATATATTTATATATATGTATGTATATGTATATATTTATATATATGTATGTATATGTATATATTTATATATATGTATGTATATGTATATATTTATATATATGTATGTATATGTATATATTTATATATATGTATGTATATGTATATATTTATATATATGTATGTATATGTATATATTTATATATATGTATGTATATGTATATATGAGAACCAAGATGGCGCCGGTGTGTAGGGCTGCCCGTCTCTCGCTCTCTGCTTGTATTTTATTTTTGTTATTTTTACAATGGTTTGTGCAGTGTGCCGAGTCATATTTTCAGTATGATCGTCGGGCACTTTTGGAGCTCCGTACTTTTGCTGAAATTCCCGCGGAGTTTTTGAACAGCGGCCAGCACTCTCCCCCACCGGTCCTATCTGAGATTCCTGCGTTCCTTCTGCGTGACCCTGGCCTTTCTCCATGGAGGAAACGTCGCAGACGTCGTGGGAAGCGTGCAGGGATTTTGGTGAAACTGAGGCAAAGTGTGGATTATTCTAACAGGACTCGCTCTGGATCTGATCATCTCCTCTCTGACCCGTGGTGCTCCCGGGGCCCGGCTGCTGGCCAGCTGCCCGCGCGCTCAGTCCATGGAAACACCTGGAGTTGTTTACCTGTGCGCCGCACCAGCAGACCAGGAGGAGCTGTTCTTCATAACCTGCGCCCGCTGGCACGCGCGTCTCCCTCCACGGCTGTATCTGTGTCGGACAATATCAAGATGTGTTTAATCAACGCAAGGTCATTTTCCAACAAGACGTTTTTCCTCAATGACTTTTTTAAAGATGAGGAGTTGGATTTTCTGTTCGTCACAGAATCTTGGATTTCTGATGGTGAGTCCAGCGCCTTGGTGGAACTACTTCCTCCGGACTGTGTATGTTTCAATGCCCCGCGGCCATCAGGTCGGCGCGCGGGGGGGATTATTAACAGTTTTTAAAGCAAACTTTGCGTGTAAACAGTGGTCCATTCCTCCACACACATCTTCTCTAGGTCAACCAGGTTTCTGGGCTGTCACTGAGAAACACGGAGTTTGAGCTCCCTCCAAATATTTTCTATAGGGTTTAGGTCTGGAGACTGGCTAGGCCACTCCAGAACCTTGATATGCTTCTTACGGAGCCACTCCTTGGTTCTCCTGGCTGTGTGCTTCGGGTCATTGTCATGTTGGAAGAACCAGCCACGACCCATCTTCAATGCTCTAAATGAGGGAAGGAGGTTGTTCCCCAAAATCTCTCACTACATGGCCCCGGTCATCCTCTCCTTAATACAGTGCAGTCGTCCTGTCTCATGTGCAGAAAAACACCCCCAAAGCATGATGCTTCCACCCCCATGCTTCACAGTAGGGATGGTGTTTTTGGGATGGTACTCATCATTCTTCGTCCTCCAAACACGGCGAGTGGAATTAAGACCAAAAAGTTCTATTTTGGTCTCATCTGACCACATAACTTTCTCCCATGACTCCTCTGGATCATCCAAATGGTCATGGTCAAACTTCAGACGGGCCTGGACGTGTGCTGATTTAAGCAGGGGAACCTTCGTGCCATGCGTGATTTTAAACTATGATGTCTTAGTGTATTACCCACAGTAACCATGGAAACAGGGGTGCCAGCTCTCTTCAGGTCATGGACCAGCTCCTCCCGTGTAGTTCTGGGCTGATTCCTCACCTTTCTTAGGATCATTGATACGCCACCAGGTGAGATCTTGCATGGAGCCCCAGTCCGAGGGAGATTGACAGTCATGTTTAGCTTCTTCCATTTTCTAATAGTTGCTCCAACAGTTGATCTTTTTTCACCAAGCTGCTTGGCAGTTGCCCCGTAGTCCTTTCCAGCCTTGTGGAGGTCTACAATTTTGTCTCTGGTGTGTTTGGACAGCTCTTTGGTCTTAGCCATGTTAGTAGTTGGAGTCTCACTGATTGTGTGGGGTGGACCGGTGTCTTTATGCAGCTACCGACCTCAAACAGGTGCTTCTAGTTTAGAATAATAAGTGGAGTGGAGGTGGACGTTATAGAGGAGGACTAACAGGTCTTTGAGGGCCAGAACTGTTGCTGATTGGCAGGTGTTCAAATACTTATTTGCAGCAGTAACACACAAATGAATTATTAAAAAAATCATACATTGTGATTTCCGGATTTTTCTTTTAGATTATGTCTCTCACAGTGGACATGCACCTAAGATGAAAATTTCAGACCCCTCTATGATTTCTAAGTGGGAGAACTTGCAAAGTCGCAGGGTGTTCAAATACTTATTTTCCTCACTGTATATATATGTATATATGTATACATATCTATACATATATATACATATACTTATATACATATATTTACATATACACATATATATACATATACACATATACATACATATATGTGTATATATATATATGTATGTATATGTGTATATATATGTGTATGTATATGTGTATGTATATGTGTGTGTATGTATATGTATGTGTATGTATATGTATGTGTATGTATATGTGTATTTATATGTATATATATATGTGTATGTATATGTATATATGTGTATATGTATGTGTATGTATATGTATATATGTGTATATGTATGTATATATACATGTATATATGTGTATATGTATGTGTATGTATATATATGTATATGTGTATGTTTATGTATATATATGTATATGTGTATGTATATGTATATATATGTATATGTGTATGTATATGTATATATATGTATATGTGTATGTATATGTATATATATGTGTATATGTATGTATATGTATATATGTGTATATGTATGTATATGTATATATGTGTATATGTGTATGTATATATATATGTATATGTATATATATGTATATGTGTATGTATATGTATATATAT
>NC_056515.1:8065743-8078084 GCF_014905685.2 Nematolebias whitei
ATGTGTATGTATATGTATATATATGTATATGTGTATGTATATGTATATATATGTATATGTGTATGTATCTGTATATATGTGTGTATATGTGTATGTATCTGTATATATGTGTGTATATGTATATGTATATATGTGTGTGTATGTGTATGTATATGTATATATATGTGTATGTGTATGTATATATATGTATGTATATATAAATTTGTGTATATATATATACATATATATTACATATATATGTATATATGTATGAAATATATATATATATATATATATATATATATATATATATATATATAAAATCACAGATTGAGTGACGGGGCAGCATCAGTTACCATCAATCAACCTTTATTTATACAGGTAAATCCCATTGAGCCTCGAGGACTCATTTACAAGAGAGACCTGAAAGACCATGTAGATCAGGTCGTTCAATTGGGCTTGCAGAGATGATTGTTAGCAGAGATAATTCATCCAGCAGAATTTGCGTAATAATGAAGAAATACCAGTAAAATGGACGGGGGAATAAACAAATGACGTCAGCTTCTTGGTTTCATCAAAAGAAGAAGGAATTTTATTAAACTCATGCTCCATACAGGAAGAATAGGAAGTGCTCTTTCAAAATAAAATAAAAGTACAAATGTGAGCATACATATCTTAACAGGGATTCAGCAAACTACTTTCTCTCAGAATTTTCTCGGTTTTTATGTGTTTTTAATTTATATACCAAAAAAAAAATCAGGTTCTATTTTGTATAGGCTTCGCCCTTTAAGAGCTGTTGCTTAATGGGTTTATCCCGTTATGCGGAGCATTACACTGAAAAATTTAGTCCACGCCCACCTGTTGTGTGGGCCCCACCCGGTCCATATAAATTACTTTAAGAGCGGGAAATCGGCTCCCATTTTTCTTCAGCGAGCTAATAGCACTGTTAGAAGAACGAAGAAGGAAAGTTGTTTAGGTGACCAACCTTTGCTAAGAATGCTTGGCCCGTCACGTCGACCTCCCATCGTCCGGTGAGCTCTACTCCCCGAGGAAAAGCTGACGATCAGTCTTATTTCAAGGTAAGCGCCGAGGAATATTTCCCAGTGACAGGTCACTACACGCTGGACAACGCCATCTTGTAATTTTCCTCTTATCGCCGACCCTCGGAGCGAATCGGATGGTTCCTCCGGGACAGGCGTGCTCAGCTGCAGCCCCCCGCTGCTCATTCCCTCCTGGCGAGCGTAGTGTCGGTGGAGGAGTGCTGAGTGAATGCTCACCCCATCCCACCTCGTTTCGCATCGGCGATCACACTGCTCCCGGCCGACGGTGCCCTCAGGGGTTGCCCTGCGTAACCCAGGAGGCGGCTGACATGAAGGGACCTTTTTTATGTCCCACGCCTTTCCCGCCAGTTCGATTGATCCAGCGGGAAAGTTGTTTACTGGGTTCCATTCCGGCTCACCGTCTTGATCCATATGGCCTGGTTTTCCCAACAGGACGTCCTACGGGCGAGGCCACAGACGTTTTTTTCCCGGTAGATTGGGGGGCCGGTCTCCACAGTCCACACCCATCTGCAGAGCAGGGGTTCACTGAGCGGAAAGTCCCTCCGTGCCCCCTGGAGCCGAGCCTGATGGAGGCTTCATTGGAGCAAGATGTCGAGGTGGACCAGCGTCCCGTGCCTCCGGTTAGCGTAACCGAGACGGTGACACCACTCTCCAACTGAGCTCACCAGCATGTGTTTCACACGGCCACAGCGAACAACACGTTACGCTGTTGGCGTACACGTTCAGAGGCAGGAAGAGACGGTGGCCCTCTGTCCTTCGGCTCGCTCCGCTCTCATAGCGGCTGCTTGCTAACGACGCTATCGGCCCCTGCAGTACGCTCCGTCTACAGGACAGCTGACGTCACCCTCAACCGGTGTGCCTCTTTTGCTGTCCGCTGCCCCGCATCGCAGCCGGAGAACAAGGTCCCAGGGGTTCTCCTGGCTCGTCACTTCACCTTCCTCTCAGGAGAGCTGCAGAAGCTTTGTTGGAGGTCCTCTTTTCATCAGAGAGAGATCATTTCAAGATGCTCCACGGCTGCACAACGCCTCCCCAGCTCTGCTATTCCAGCCCCTCCCGTCAGACGTCCCCGGCATCCGGAAGTTCATTTTTTTCCCGGACTTCTCCAACAGGGGGCCCTCTAGGACAACAAACAGAGCTCAAGGGAGGATAACCAGGTGTCGGTTTGCTGGAGGTGTGTTTATGACACGATGTGAAATAAACATCATTTTATGATGAAGTGTCCTTTAGCCAGGCTGTCAGCATGGATTATCTGACAAGCGGCCCCATCACACACTCATCACAAATGAGCCTTTCTAAGGTCGTTTTTCATTCACTGTCAGCGGTGCCGATGCGCACTCCCGCGGCATTAAAGCGCGCACGCAGCTCTCAGCGCCCGCCGTTCACATTAACGTGAGACCACGTTACGAGCCCAGCAACGTATCTCGCTCTCGGCAGGAGCGACACACGTTTTTCACCGCAGTGGTGTCAAACGCGCGCTCCCACAGCATCAGCAGCTTCACAAGCCTCATAGCGGCTCTGCTCCTGCATCCTCGAAGAAGGTTTTCTGAATTAATACTCCAGCTCGTGGAACCACTCAAAAGTTCACGTGATTCGCAGCCAACAATGAACGTGTTTCTGCAGACCAAGCCCAGTGGTAACCTTACCTCACCGATGCTGCGCGCTGCTTCCTGACTGCACCAGTGTCAACGCGCGCCCCCGCTGTAATCCTGGCTTAAGGCGTCGCATTAATGAGGGTGCGCACACACGACTCTTCAGTGCACGTCTGCTCATACGTGCACCCGCTTCCCGAGCGTTTACACGGAGCAGCTGCACACAACGTGAGCACAACACAGATGAGCTGCTTCCCGCAGCATCAGCAACCCACAACGATTTGCATGCTCGGGGACGCGTGTGTTTTTTCTTTCTCACTCAACGCACTCCAGCTCACATCAGCATTCATGTGAGTTTCACAGCATAAATGCGAGCCAACTTTAGAACTTACAAACGGGAGGCAATGAGCGCGCGCTCCAGACGGATGGGCGAACCGTTTTCATCCGGGGATTCACGCTGCAGTACAGCTCAAACCCCGGTGTGGAGTAACTCTGTGACGTTTTTTTCTGTCATTTCTGAGGTCCCTCTCTCATCACTTCCTGGTCCCAACGAACTGGAAAGATGAGATTTATTCTAGATTGTCAATTTCTGAACTGTGAGAAACAACACTCCATTATGCGCCTGAGCCGTTTTAATTCTGCTTTATCTGGACACCTGCTACTGCTGAGCAGTTTGTACAGACAGGTGGCAGCAGTGCAACTCACGTGAACCGGTTGAGTGATATCAGCTGTTTTCCGTCAGCAGACCTACGTCACACATGTCAGTTTCTCACAGAGGCACGCACATTTAACAAGCTGTGGGGGCGCTGTGGTTCTCTACACAGCAGCTCATTTAAATGTTTTTGGCGTGTCGCACGGGCTCTTTGAATGTGACTCAACACTGACCTTGAGCTGCAGAATCATCAGGGTTTTTTGATTCACACAGATAGCAAGTGACTGTTGCATACATACTGGCAGGAGATGTATGCGCTCAACCCATGTGCCACATTGTGAGACAGATGCTGTGTGGGACACACCCAATCTGCTCTCCATTGGAGTAGGGTTCATCTCATGTATTCCGAACAGGGGGCGGATGTGATGTCCAAAGACGGCCCTTTGCGGCACGGGGACCTGGGACCTTCCACACAGAGCTATGGCTCAGACACGGCAGAAATCCTGCCACCGCCTGTGGACGTGTAGCAACACAAGAGAACGCTCAATGTCAATTATAATTATCGTGGAGCCACGGGACGATCCACCGCTGGGTGGACGTGCCTGCCCACAGCCTGTGGTCGTAATGCTCTTTCACCTTCTTCTCTCCCTCTGATACCACGGTTTTCTGAACCGAGCTCAGGAAGAGGGACTGTCAGCTCCTCTGCCTCAAGTGCGTGAACACATCATGGTTCCCAGGCCTATGACATTTGTTATCAGGGTGCTCGTGGAACCTGCCGTGGAGGGAGGACGCTCTCCTCCAGGCGGGAGGAACGATCAGGAATTAATCAGAATAGGCCAGCACCTGTGGTCTGGCCGCTGTGCGGATCTTTTTGAGGAGATGGATTTCTCTCAAGATGTAGTGCGTACGATTCAGGAGTCACGTGCTGCAACCACCACAGCGCTGTTCACATCAAGTGGTCAGTTTTTTTCAACGCTGCTGTACAGAGAAAGGCGTAGAGGCCACTTCATGTCCACTGGATGACATGTTGTCCTTTTCTTCAGCAGTCGATGGACAGAAATCTGGTGTCCAGCACGATTATCGTATGCTGCAGCCATGTTTTCTTCTTGTCTCAAAGTTGTCGGAGACAGAACAACCTTTAATCATCCTCTGACGGAGCATTTTGACTCAGATTGATATAGCAGCTGTGGGCCTGTTTGTGACACGAGAAAACGCTCAGTGTCAATTATGGTTTTCTCTGAGCCCACGAGACGAACCACCGCTGGGGGTGGATGCGTTTGCCCACAGCCCATGGCCCAAAATGCTTCTGTACGCGTTTTTCTCCACCTCCTCTGATTTTACGGTTCTTGAACCGAGTTCAGGAGGAGGGATTGACAGCTCTCCTGGTGGCCCCGAATGCGTGAGCGCACCATGGTTCCCAGTCCTGCAACGCCTGCTGTCGAGGTGCCCATGGAAACTGCCGTGGAGGGAGGACGCTCTCCTCCAGGCAGGAGGAGCGACCAGGAGTTACCCAGAAATAGGCCAGCACCTGTGGGTCTGACCGCTGAATGGATCCGCTTAGAGTGGATGGGTCTCCCACAGGATGTAGTGTGCACAATTCTGTTCACGTGCTGCATCTACCACAGCGATATACACATCAAGCGGACAGCTTTTCAGCGCTGGTATACAGAGAAGGGTGTAGAGGCCTCCTCATGCCCATTACGTGGCATGCTGTCCTTTCTGCAGCAGCTGATGGACAGAAATTTGGTGTCCAGCACGATTAAAACGTACGCTGCAGCCATCTCTTCCTGACACGAAGGTTTCTCAGACAGAACAGGTTTTAATCATCCGCTGATGAAGCGTTTTCTAAAAGGTGTACAGAGATGCAGGCCTGTTTCACACCCACTTGTTCCACAGTGGGATTTAGCACTGGTCCTGCAGGTCCTGATCAAAGCTCCATTTGAGTCTTTGGATCAGGTTCCACTTAAATTCTTGTCTCTTTAAACAGCCCTGCTGCTGGCTTTAACATCTGCTAAGAGAGTGAGTGATTTTTCTGCCCTCTCTGTCGCTCCGTCATGTCTCAGAATTCAGGCTGACGGCAGCTCAGCTGATTTTAGACCAAACCCAGCTTTTATGCCTAAAATATCACAAGCTCTTTTAAATCAAGAGTGATATCGTTGGAGCTCCCCCCACCCCCAACAGATCAGAAGAAGTAGCGTCTTTTCATCTCCTCTGTCCTGTGCGGGCGTTGACGTGTTACATAGCGTGCACAGCTGCAATGCGTCAACATTTGTTTGTGCATTATAGAGATGCATCTGCAGGTCGCTTGTTATCCACCCAGCGCTTGTCACACTGGCTGTATGAAGCCATTTCTGAAGCCTACAGAGCATCAGATTTAGAGCCTCCTGTCAACCTCAGAGCACACTCAACCAGGGGTATCGCATCTTCGACGGCTTTGCATAATGGTATGTCAATGCAGGACATTTGGCACTACGGCTGCGTGGTCAACACCCTGCTCATTTATTCGCTTTTATCTAGGTGATGTGACGGCTCGTTCCATGACACATTCTGTCTTGAGTGTTTTACAGAATGAATATTGTTGTTTTCATGGAACTCTGTTTTACTCACATCTGTCTGCATGCATTACAGTGAGATGTTATCAGTCACAAGTTGTGATTATTTTGGTTCTATTGTCACTAATCAGTTCATGACTATTGTTACCAATCAGTTCATTTGATTAATAATCAGCTCTTCTGTTATTATTAATGTGTTCATACGGTTCAGCCATAAACCGGTTGGTTCATGGCTCTTTTCAGCTTTTTTCCCTCCCCGTTGAAGTTTTCCGGGGCGTTCATGCATTCAGAATGCATAGTTACGCAACATGCGTCTGTGCATGGCACACATAATTACGCAATGCGTAATTACGCACATGGGAGCTGAGTGACTAGACGTTTTTTTGGGCAAGCTTCTGCTTCATACGGTGTTCGAATGGACCCAGTGAGGCGAGGACAACATCCGCTTCGTCCTTAACCCACTAAGCGACAGCCTTAAAGGGCGAAGCCTATACGAAATAGAACGTTGGTTACGTACTGTAACCCCAGATTCTAAGAGTGTAGGTGTAGCCCTTTAAGTGTCGGGCCTCACTGGCTCCTAAATGGCTGAAGAAAAAGCTATTTTTGGGAGCCGATTTCCTGCTCTTAATGTAATTTATACGGACCGGGTGGGGCCCACACAGCAGGTGGGCGTGGACTAAATTTTTCAGTGTAATGCTTCGCATAACGGGATAAACCCACTAAGCGACAGTTCTTAAAGGGTTACGCCTATCCTCATAGAATCTGGGGTTACAGTACGTAACCAACAATATAAGGTGTATGGTGGGTAAAAATCTAATTAATTTATATTAAGTCACCGCTAATTTGAACGTGTGTACACGAGCTGCAAGCTACACGGTGCTTGGCAGAGAGGTCAGAGAGAACTTCCGGGTCAGACCACTTGTCAAAAATGAAATAATGAAAATCAAAACTGAGCGCTTGTTATCCGTTTATTCCATTTTCGTTTTGTGTACGAAATCGGATTATGCTTCGTTATCCGATTTTTTGTTTTAGTTTAATAAACGGAAAACGAAAAAACAAGTGTGCTTTTGTTTTTTCATTTTTTGTTTCAAACGAAAAAACGAGCTGCCTGAATATACACGTACCGCAGCACTGTTGCTAATGGCTAACCAACTTTTCAACGTAACATGTCTGCTGTGTGTAAGTATTTTACACTAAACACTGCAAGACAGCAACGTGCAATGTCTAGGGCTGAGTACCGAACCGAGGTTCTTTTATGGCACCGACCGAACTGCAGGTCTGTGTATGTATTGAAACATCACTCTTCTTTCGGTGTCAAGTTTCGGTATTGGCTGTAACGTGTCACGTGGTTTCAGCATGCAGGCAGGCAAAACACCAGACATTTGACAAACAGACTACACCCAGATTACATCCAGAGCTGTATAGAACTGCTGTACCTAATCTATGTATAATTATGTCTACGGTGCTGGTGACGCCCACAGACGGGTTCACGTGTGCAGCGCGTGTTGTCGAACGGCTTCGACAACACGCGCTGCAGAAAGTTGCTCCGTGTTTTTCTGCGAGGAGAGAGGAGTTCAGTAGCCTCCCCCTCCTCCTCCCTCCTCCTCCTCCTCTCACCATTAAAGTCAGCCTGTGAGTAGAGCCTGAACATCCTGATTTATTATCCCCACGACCGGACTCTTCATCAAAGAACTCCGAGGACGTCTCTGTGTTCTTCAGCTGGTGAGTTACGTTTGTTAGCATAACTGCATCTTAACATGTACATCGCGGTGAAGTAAACTATGATCCATGTAACGCTAACTTTAACATATTAGTGTGTAAAATTATTTTATCTACGTAGCTAGCTAAACTCAGAAGCTAACTAAAGATTGACAGTAATATAAATCTTAGCTTGTGCTCATCCATTGGATCAGCTGCTTAAACGGTTCACTAATGTTCACTGTTTATGTTCATGTCCTCCTCACAGGAGGTTCTGACCCAGGTGTGAGGACAAAAGAAAAGCGAGGTGGAGGCCACAGGACAATCAGACTTTGTTGTTAAAAATTTGCTGCTTTTTCTACAGTGGAGTTGCATGTTGGAGGTAAATTAAACTTTAAAGGATTTTGTTGACCAATTAAACCTTTATCTCTCAGCCTAGATAATGTGTTTTGATCAATAATAACACAACCATGTTATTGTTGATGTTTTGTTCTCATGTCAATTAAGGAGATGATCAGAGCCCTAAACCCCAGAAAACCACAGAGAAGATTCAGGAAGAGACACAGAGGTGCAGATGTCTGCATCATCCCTACCTCAGTGAATCCAGTGACCTGCTGGTGGGATGTGAGGGACACTATGTCAAACTGACAACCAGGTATCTGTGTGTGCAACAATCATCATCTACAGCCTTGGAGTGAACATGTTCTACTGCTGGAGACACCATCAGCCAGAAGCATCTTGTTTGTGTCCAGATAAAACAGACATATTGATGTTTCTGAAGAAAAACTGTTCAGTGAAAAGGTCCTCAGTGTGTAGCAGTGAACATTAGACACTGACGTGTCACTGGTTTGTAACTGGTCTTTTGACCTGGAAATTATTTGTTTGTTTTTATGTAAGAAAACTGCTTGGAATAGAAAAATACCAAAGTTAAAAAATAAAACTCACAATTTGTACTGTAATGTGTAACGTAATTTTATTATTGTTAGAATTAATAGTAATTACAAAAGTGGTACAGAAAAAAGAACCGTCCAGGAACTGACACCGAAGTGAATGTACCGACACAGATACCGATTTTTTTAGAAAGGTACCCAGCCCTAGCATTGTCTGCAGAGCCACTGTACCGAGAGGGGGAAGCTCGGTCACGACCTACAATACATAGAACTTAATAAACATTTGAAAAAGCACCACATTAAAGAGCACAAGGATTGTTTAGCCAGCCATCGCGGTAACGTTAGTTTTACGTTGGACGTTCGAGCTCTGTGGCTTCAGCGGTGTGTTCCTCTCGTTCAGGCCGAAGCAGACAGTCTGATTTCAGTCAGCTGCGCTCAGTCTGCCTGTCTCGGAGGAGGATCAGACTGAGCGCGGCTGACTGAAATCAGACTGTCAGCTTCGCAGCTTGATTGAATATTTGCAGCGAATATATAGTTAACATTCACCCTCCAGGAAATATTTATCAGCTTAAGATGAGAGTTCTGTGTTGGAGTTAAATTCAAAGAAGTCTGCTCAGATAAATAGTCTTAAATTATTTTTTTATATATGAATGTTTCTGTTAACTTATTTTAAATGTTTCTGGCCTGAAATGACTTCTGTTGTGACATGGCGCAATATAAATAAACTGAATTGAACAGCCAATAATAAAAAAGAATATGAACTGAAAAATAAAAGAAAATTATATATGCATATAAAAAAAACCCAGCTACATTATAAAGTGATGTAAAATACTAAAAACAGGAACATGTCTGTGTTGGTTTATGCCATGGACTTAGCAGATGTTTGAAGTCATTTAGTCACTTTAATATCCACTTTAAAGATAGGAATAAATAGTATGTTTTGTGTTAGCAGAATTTAATTCTAACTTTGAAACTTATCCAACAATAATAAAACTTAATTCAAATTGCCTTTTTGGACATACATGCATATATTTTTACAATTGTACTTGCCTGTAGAAAGGAGATTATTACAGCCTCATATAAAATCAATAATGATGATGATATCGGAATAGTATTGGTATCGGCCGATATCCAGATGTAGGTATTGGGATCGGATCAGAAGTAAAAAAAAAAAAAAAATGGATCGGTGCATCCCTAGTTAAAATAAAACACACATACTGAAAAACTTTAAAGAACTTGCCTTTTTTGCAAATTCGGGAGTCGTACGTTAAAACAACATTACAGGCTGTCCAAAAACAAATAAAAGTGTACATTTAAAAATGTTATGGGAATTCCAACTATTGCTAAAATTGCTTTTTTGTATTCCAGACTGATTTTGTTTACCTAATGATATTACCAAGAAACTTGTTTACATAATTTTTGTATTTTTTTTAGACTGGCATACTCGACCATTGTTTGAGGTACCTTTAAAAAGACAGGAACTAATAAAAGGCTATTTAGACAGGTGTCCAGATGCTTAAATTTTCAGCAGAAAATTGGAAACTTAATGGGATTTTTGAACATGAGGTCAGGTAAGTCTGTTAAAATGTGTCGATGGGCATGATTTAAAATTGGTTTTAAAGCCGAGAACAACAGAGGAGATCCACCAGTATTAATATAATTTGAAGACCCAGTCACTTTGTGGGAAGTCACTTAAGTGTGGATTTATTCTTCTGATGTCCATGGGTTTGCAGAATTGGCTGTCATGAATTGGGGTGGATCGGACAAGCACAGACTCAGAAAAAGGTTTTAAAATGTTTATTTTTAAACTGGCGGCATCTGACAGGAGGTTCTGGTACCGGACCTTTCTGGGGGAGACAGACAGATTAGTGGCTGTAAGCAGACTAGACTGAACAGAGTAAACAAGAATAAAGCCAATAATCTTCTGTTTCTGGAACAAGTCTGAGATGTGGGCCAGGTGGGTCCCGGTACCGGTCCGAATCTCAGGAGCCGGTTACATGCACAAGGATGCACAGAGCAGCAGCGTGCAGCGTGAGCACGAACAGGTAGGGAGGCTGGATGGGCGAACTGTGACGCTGAAGGGTTTAGGCAGCAGAACTTTATCCAGGGGCAGGCAAGGGTCAAAACCAGAGAGGAATGCAGCCAGGCAGAAGAACCAAAAGGAGAATCCAAAAATCGTGGTCAAGGAGGAAAAGCAGTCATCAATATGGTCAGATATAGGCGAGGAATCCAGTCCGGGGGCAAAGGCGAGAACGAGAGGTCATGGGCAAAGCTATGTTTGAAAACTGTGATACGAAGAGGGAACGCTGGATATCTACGGGAAGAACCTATAATTATCTGGCCCCCACTGAGGAGAAATGGGGAGCTTAAATAGTGGACTGAACAGGTGTTGCTTGTGAACGTAGATTGTGGTAGATAGTGGAGGGGGCGTGGCGCAGGGTGACAGGAGCTGAATGAATGAGAGGGGAACTCAAAACTAAAGTAGGAAAAAACGTGAATGATCTTAAAACATGGGCTGTGGTGTGAGGAGCAGAGGCTTGAACAGATGGGGAGGGGGCAGCGGGGGCCCCTGAGTGTGACATAGCCCGCCCTTTAAGGTCCGGCATCCTGACGGACCACCAAAGAAAAATAACTAACAAGGACCGGGCGGGTGGAGGGGTCACTGGAGGTGGGCAAATAGGCTGGTTGGAGGTCCGAAGGGACCTCCAGAGATGCCCCAAAACTCTGGTGGACGGCCCGGCCACTGTCCAAAAAGTGGCAAAGTCCAGATCAGATGGCCGTGTAAGCCTTGCTGGGGCCAGACCAAAGGCAAGACCAGGACCAGTGCCGCACCAGGCAGGAGGATCAGAGCTGCAGCCCACATGGATGTTTTGGATGCTGCAGCTGACATGGGGGTCCTGGAGGCAGTCTCGGCCGACATGGGGATCCTGGCGGCTGCTTCGGCCGACATGGGGTTCCTGGAGGCCGTTGCAGCCAACATGGGGGTCCTGGAGGCTGTTGCAGCCGACATGGGGGTCCTGGACGCTGTTGCAGCTGACATGGGGTCCTGGAGCCTGTTGCAGCCAACATGAGGATCCTGGAAGCTCCTGCAGCCATCATGGTAGTCCTAGAAGCCGTTGCGGCCGACATGGAGGTCCTGGAGGCCGTTGCAGCCGACATGGATGGCTGAGGAGCTTCTGTAGCCGACATGGAGGGCTGAGGAGTTGCTGCAGCCAATATGGAGGGCTGTGGGACAGCTGCAGCCGACATGGAAAGCTGTGGGACAGCTGCAGCCGACATGGAGAGCTGTGGGACAGCTGCAGCCGACATGGAGAGCTGTGGGACAGCTGCAGCCGACATGGAGAGCTGTGGAGCTGCTGAATCCAACATGGAGGGCGGAGGAGCTACTGCAGCCAACTTGTAGGGCTGAGGAGTTGCTGCAGCCAACTTGGAGGGCTGTGGAGCTGCTGCTGCCATCATGGAGGTCTGAGGAGCTGTTGAAGCCAACATGGAGGGCTGAGGAGCTGATGAAGCCAACTTGGAGGACTGTGGTCCTGGCAATGGGGTCTGAGGGACGGACATGGAGGCCGGAGGGACGGACATGGAGGCCTGTAGTGGAGCTGCACCCAACTTGGACGCCTGGAACTCAGCTGGAGGCGGTGCAGGGGGAGCCCAAATTGCAGCAAGCATAGGGGCCAGGACAGCTGCAAACATGGTGGCCAGCGCTGCCGCCTGTGGAATTTGGGGTTCTGTGGCCGTTGGGGCCAGGGACCAAGCCAATGCTGTTATGAGGGTTTTGGGGATTGCAGCAGCTGAAGAGAGGGTCTGGATTTCTGCAGCAAGTGACATGGAGGCCTGGGGAGCTGCTGGGGCAGGCGACGTGGAGGCCTGGGGAGCTGCTGGGGCAGGCGACGTGGAGGCCTGGAAAGCTGCTGGGGCAG
>NC_056515.1:8078094-8107627 GCF_014905685.2 Nematolebias whitei
AGCTGCTGGGGCAGGCGACGTGGAGGCCTGGAAAGCTGCTGGGGCAGGTGACGTGGAGGCCTGGAAAGCTGCTGGGGCAGGTGACGTGGAGGCCTGGAAAGCTGCTGTGGCAGGCGACGTCAAGGCCTGGAAAGCTGCTGGGGCAGGCGACGTGGAGGCCTGGAAAGCTGATGGGGCTGGCGGTCTGGGACTCTGTGGGACCACGGCAGTTGGTCTGGGACTCTGTGGGACCACGGCAGCTGGTCTGGGACTCTGCGGGACCACGGCAGGTGGTCTGGGACTCTGCGGGACCACGGCAGGTGGTCTGGGACTCTGCGGGACCACGGCAGCTGGTCTGGGACTCTGCGGGACCACGGCAACTGGTCTGGGACTCTGTGGGACCACGGCAGCTGGTCTGGGACTCTGTGGGACCACTGCAGCTGGTCTAGGACTCTGTGGGACAGCTGGAAACGTTTGGGGCAAGGTGTCTGAGAGCGGAGGGGCGGGACAATGGGAGGACCGGTGCATTGTGTGCCTACGGCTCTTCTGAGGACGAGGGACCTGGCAGGGAGGAAACCACATATCCTCATCTTCGTCCAACTCGTCCTCCTGATCCCAAAAGGGGAACGGGACTTTGGGCCTGTTCATGAGGTGGAGAGCCCACGCTGGGCTTCTCTCTTCTCCGCCTCACCCAAGAGGGCAGGCTGAGCCTGAGGGAAACCGCCCGGCTTTATTGCCAGGCGGGTGCCTTTAAGTTGATCCTCCAATTTACCAGAACGCCACCTCTGAGTTTGTGCTGGATCCATATATTGGCCAGATATTTCTGTCATGAATTGGGGTGGATCTGACAAGCACAGACTCAGAAAAAGGTTTTTAAAATGTTTATTTTTAAACCGGCGGCATCTGGCAGGAGGTTCTGGTACCGGACCGCTCTGGGGGAGACAGGCAGATTAGTGGCTGTAAGCAGACTAGACTGAACAGAGTAAACAAGAATAAAGCCACTAACCATCTGTTTCTGGACCAAGTCTGAGATGTGGGCCAGGTGGGTCCTGGTACCGGTCCAAATCTCAGGAGCCGGTTACATGCGCAAGGGTGCACAGAGCAGCAGCGCACAGCGTGAACACGAACAGGTAGGGAGGCTGGATGGGCGAACAGTGACGCTGAGGGGTTTAGGCAGCAGAACTTTATCCAGGGGCAGGCAAGGGTCAAAACCAGAGAGGAATGCAGCCAGGCAGAAGAACCAAAAGGAGAATCCAAAAATCGTGGTCAAGGAGGAAAAGCAGTCGTCAATATGGTCAGATATAGGCGAGGAATCCAGTCCGGGGGCAAAGGCGAGAATGAGAGGTCGTGGGCAAAGCTATGGTTGAAAACTATGATACGAAGAGGGAACGCTGGATATCTACGGGAAGAGCCTATAATTATCTGGCACCCACTGAGGGGAAACGGGGAGCTTAAATAGTGGACTGAACAGGTGTTGCTCGTGAACGTAGATTGTGGTAGATGGTGGAGGGGGCGTGGCGCAGGGTGACAGGAGCTGAATGAATGAGAGAGGAACTCAAAACTAAAGCAGGAAAAAACGTGAATGGTCTTAAAACATGGGCTGTGGTGTGAGGAGCAGAAGCTTGAACAGATGGGGGGGGGCAGCGGGGGCAGCTGAGCGTGACATTGGCGTCAGATTGGGGTGGCCGTTGTGTAAGGGACAGCCCGTTTGATCTCAATAATACAGCAGGCGTACTGTCCACTTCATCTCAGAAGTGTAAATTTACAGACTACTTTTGTTTGGTGTGATGATGATTATCCTCACTAGGGCTGAACAATTAATTAATTGCATTTGCAATAATATCACAATATGATAAAACAAGATTTTCTAATTGCAAAGGCTGCAATTTGACTTGTCACGTGATCTGGTTACGTGACTTGCGAGTGAGCGGAGCGGAGCAAAGCAGAACAAGGAGTGGGAGAAGTCAACACTGCGCAATAACCAGTTGTACAATGACGTCAGGCTTGACAGAAGCTGATACTTATGAAAGTTTGGTACCAAAGAGACACAGCACATCCATTGTTTGGAATTATTTTGGCTATAAAAAAGAAGACGCTGGATAAGCGGTACAGAATGCCCTCGTGCACACATTTTAGCCAAGTTGCTATCCCGGAGCTACACAAAAATTGCAGGAACAGAGTTGCAACAGAGGTGAAAACAGTGGAGTTATTGCATCTGAAACAGATTAAGTTATTTATTGCTTGTGTTCGTTGAAAAATACACGAGCAGACATTGAAAAATATTTGCATATTAAATCTCAGTGCCAATATTGTGGTAAAAAAAAAAATCGCAATTAGAATATTTTCCAAAATCGTTCAATCTTAATCCTTACATCTGTGGTTGGATTTCAAATGTGCACCAGTTTAAATTCACAAACACAAAATGTTGTCATAAAAAATAACCAATCCTTTGGGTTGTGAATGATAATCAGATACTACCACAGTAAATTTCAGCTCAATAACAGTTTGACTGACCTATAGTCAGTTAACTTCATAGGTTAATCACTTGTGCATATACAGTAGTCCCTCGTTTATCGCGGGGGATCCGTACCCTGAAGCCCCACGAAAAGTGAAAAACTGCGAAGTAGGAATAGTATTCAAAAAGCGTTCAATACAAAAACAACTGAACTTTATTTGTAACAGAAGATGTTTCACTCCTCATCCGAGGAGCTTTCTCAATTCAAAGAGCAGAGAGTGAGAGATTCAGGTTATAAGGCTGAGTGAGATGACACACACACATATGTAGATTGGCAATTCACACCTAAACAACACCTTCATCATGTCCTGGATGACTGAGAATCTTCACCAGCAGTAGGAATAGTAGTACAAGTAGTAAGGAGTAGTTTATTTTAGTGTGTATATATTATATATAAAGGTGTTTTAAACCCCATTCACACTCTTGCAATGTTCTAAACAATGTTTCTAAACTTTAAATGCTCTAAAAGAGCACAGAATGTGATGATTTCAGCTCTTTGCCTCTGGCTGCACTCTCAGCCATGCCCACTTCTCCTCTCTGCATGGAGATCAGCTGATCAGATGCAGGAGGATGTTATCCCACAGCTATGGGCTACACACAGGTGCTAAATAATTTACAATAATTTATTTTAAATAAAAATTCCATGCTGATCGTGCGTCTCATCTGTCAATCAGCCATTGTGTCATGTCCAATCTTATTTAGAAAAACCGCAATAGAGAGTCTGTGAAAAACAAACCACGAAATAGCGAGGGACTACTGTACGTCCAAATATTACTTTCTAAAAATTCCTTTAACCCTTTTATTTTCTTCAACTTTATGACCATTCATGTGCTTTGGGGAAAATTCAATCACATTTTTTAACTGCTTAAAAATACTATTTCAAAATATTTTCCACAAAAAACGAGTCAGTCCTTTAGAACTATCTCAGCCTAAAATAAAATATCAAATTTAAATGACTTTTTTAAAATTAAACGTTTGTTGTTTTTTTTTTGTAAAAAATAAATAAATCTACATTTCATTTTTTTTTAATTCACAAAATAGACATTACTGAGAGGAATGCTTTGTTTTATGATATGATAAATATGAGAATAAAATTTGTTTTTACTATGTATTCTAATGTGACTTATTTCCCCCCTAAAGAACTCAAGTGTGTATTAAAGTTACTGTGAGGTTATAAGATAAGATAGAACTTTATTGATCTCCCAGGAAATTGTTGTGCCAGAGTTTCAGTACAAGGAATATACACAAGGAATCACACAAGATATAAAAAAAGAAATAACAGAGAATATAAAAATACCAGCAATTAAGATCTAAACTGGTCAGTTGCAGATGTTTTAATGTGTAAACATTAAAGTGTGGCTGATTTTTTTTCTTCTTTCCTTCCATAAGGCAAAACGAGGGATAAAGTTCATTTATTGGTTCATCAAATAGTTTGCAAACAGACAACCTTTTTTGACGTCAACATCTAAATTTTTAGGTAAAGCTCTTGCACAATAAATAGTACTTAGGAGTAATAGTTGTGAATATCAAGCTGAGCTACAACTACACCGTATATTATCACAAACATTCTTGTTCCCCTTGCGTTTTTTTGACCACTGCACTTGTGTCATCTGTGGAGGAGTAACTGACTTGCCTCTTCCTCTTTAGTTTCGGATTACTTCGATCAGTGTTTTACTACTAGGACAGCGTAGATTTTTTTTTTACAAATAAAAACCAAAGAAAAACGAAATTCTGGAGGCAAAGAGTAAAATCGTTTGAGGAGAGGATCATTGACGAGTTGATTTGGCTTGCATCACCCTCACCACTCTTCCTCTGTTCATTCTTCACTTATTCTTTCTTTATTCTTTTTCTAATGTAGCTCCTCATCCCTCTTATCTCTCACTCTTGCTCTGGCATTCTCCCTCTCCATCTGTCAGACTTCTGCAATGGGTGATGGAGAGTTGTGGGTTGCCTAGCAACAGCGGTTGTCGCGGCAACCGTGCCAGAACTGCTGCATTTTGCTTGTTGACAGGGAGAAATGAAATTGATTAAAGAAGTAATAAAATAGCTGATGAGAGCTGAAAGAAGTGGGTAGGGAAAGGGGGAAATATTAAAGTACATTAAGAAGAAGCCTCTTGAGGTCTGTGTTTTCAAGAAAGCACAGCTTTTCCTACAGGCAACTAACTGCCAACTCTACCAGCCAATTTAGTCATTTATCTTGATTCACACCATCCTCATATCAAAAAATTTGATTGCAGCCTGTTTGTGTTACTGTGCACTACAGAATACCAGTTACTTTTTTAACCACTCTTCACAACAATAGTCTACAAGTTGCATGTCCAACAACAAAATACATGTGGTCTCCTAACTGCTGTGGCACAACATTATTAATTTTAGATCTAATATGGATCCAATTCTGCTTTATGTCAGTTGTTCTTTGACAGTTTAAGTAGGATGCCTAAGCTGGCTGGGTGGCAGTCCAGAGTAAGCGTAATGCTAAGGCTAAGCCCCCATTTCACTACCGACCCATTCACGTTTCTAATAGATTTTCCTCGCTCAAGGACACTCCCACTGAGAAGAAGACAAAGAGCCCAGCCAAAGCCTTAAAGTCCTCCATTATTGAGCCTGGGTTAATAATTACAGTGAAAATCATAATACCGAAGACAAATACTATAATTCTGTGATCTCCATTCACTTGAAATCACACTTGATATTCTGGTCACACTGTTTTCAATCCTTCTGAGGATCTGGTGTCTCTTCTCCGGTGGTTTATAGTAGTCCAGTCACAAAGTAGGATGCAGGTTTTCCTCCATCGGCCATTTGTTTACAAAGTGAAATGAGCACACATACAGCGTTTTGAGTGGTCTCTTCAAGTTCAAAATTTTCAGCCACATTCTTCTGAATTCCTCATCTGTAGGTACTGTAAGGGATGGAAACTATACTTTTTTTCACAGGAACACTATTTTTGTTTTGGGTCTGTGTTCAAAACACTGTTATTGTAGCCACTGATTTAGTTTGGTGTGGATGTTCGTGCAGCTGTGAACAGCACAACAAGTACCTGAACTCTGCGAGGACATTTTGGTAAACTTTATGGTTGTTAAATACAAACCGGATTCCAAAAAAGTTGGGACACTAAACAAATTGTGAATAAAAACTGAATGCAATGATGTGGAGGTGCCAACATCTAATATTTTATTCAGAATAGACACAAATCACAGATCAAAAGTTTAAATTTAGAGAATGTATCATTTTAAGGGAAAAATCTGTTGTTTCTAAATTTCATGGCGTCAACAAATCCCAAAAAAGTTGGGACAAGTCCATTTTTACCACTGTGTGGCATCCCCCCTTCTTCTTACAACACTCAAAAGACGTCTGGGGACAGAGGAGACCAATTTTTCAAGTTTAGAAATAGGAATGCTCTCCCATTCATGTCTAATACAGGCCTCTAACTGTTCAATCGTCTTGGGCCTTCTTTGTCGCACCTTCCTCTTTATGATGTGCCATATGTTCTCTATAGGTGAAAGATCTGGACTGCAGGCTGTCCATTTCAGTACCCGGATCCTTCTCCTACATCGCCATGATGTTGTGATTGCTGCAGAATGTGGTCTGGCATTATCGTGTTGAAAAATGCAGGGTCTTCCCAGAAAAGAGATGACGTCTAGATGGGAGCATATGTTGTTCTAGAATCTGAGCATAGTTCTCTGCATTAATGGTGACTTTCCAGACATGCAAGCTGCCCATGCCACAAGCGCTCATGCAACCCCATACCATCAGTGATGCAGGCTTCTGAACGGAGCGTTGATAACAACTTGGGCTATCCTTGTCCTCTCTGGTCCGGATGACATGGCGTCCCAGTGTTCCATAAAGAACTTAAAATCGTGACTCATCTGACTACAGAACAGTCTTCCATTTTGCCACACTCCATTTTAAATGACCCCTGGCCCAGTGCATACGTCTGAGCTTGTGGAGCTTGCTTAGAAATGGCTTCCTCTTTGCACTGTAGAGTTTCAGCTGGCAACGGCGGATGGTACGGTGGATTGTGTTCACTGACAATGCTTTCTGGAAGTATTCCTGAGCCCATTCTGTTATTTCCTTGACAGTGGCATTCCTGTTTGAGGTGCAGTGACGTTTAAGGGCCCGGAGATCACGAGCATCCAGTAGAGTTTTACGGCCTTGACCCTTACGCACAGCGATTGTTCCAGATTCTCTGAATTCTTTGATGATGTTATGCACGGTTGATGATGATAACTTAAAAGTCTTTGCTGTTTTACGCTGGGTAACACCATTCTGGTATTGTTGCACTATCTTTCTGCGCAACAATGGTGGAATTGGTGATCCTCTTACCATCTTGGCTTCTGAGAGACACTGACACTCTGAGAAGCTCTTTTTATACCCATTCATGTTGTTAATTGACCTAATTAGTGTTAATTGGTCTTCCAGCTGTTCGTTATATGGTCAATTTCCTTGTCCAGCCACTTATTGCTACTTGTCCCAACTTTTTTGGAATCCGGTTTGTAAATGTAAACAAAAGAAATACAGCATTTCATCTGCAAAGCAGAATACAAATTACTTTCAGATAAACTGCTGTCCGTGCTCCGCTGCTATGCTTAGCCAATGCTTACTGCTACTTACTTTGTCTGACAGGAAGTTGTACCCATAATCATTTATACAGTAGTGCTCCTAGGAATAAGGTGGATAGAAAGGCTGGGCCATATCATATCATTCATGATAATACCAGTAAAAAAAACTTGCCCGATAAAACAAATTACATATTGATATGCTATTTTCATGGCGTAAGTGCTGCATCCCACCACGCAGTGGATTATGCTCACATGGGTCATGTAGCGATATTCAAGTTGTAAAGTTTGTGGAGCTCCTCTCTGATCCAATGTGGGGTGTGATGGTGTAGAGGTTAAAGAAGATGGGCCTATGATCGGAAAGTCACAGGTTCAATTTCCCGAACTGACAGCGTCAAATTGTGGGTGAAAAGGTGAAACACCCACCCATGCCTACACCCTCATTTTCCCCACTCTGGGTCCTTGAGAAAAGCCCTTAACCACCACCTTCGGTCCGCTCCCCCTCAAAAAAAACAGGTTTCTCTTGAAAATGAGTTATTGTGACTCATTGAGACTACCTGTATAAAATAAAGAGGAAATAAAATAAAAAATAAAAATAAAATAATCGAACCCCCTCCTACCTGGCTTTGGACATTCGTGGTAAGATGTATCGTGTCATTTCCCGTTTTCTCTGCCGGTAGCCTGAGTAATTTGTTTGCTCAAGGAGTCTTTTGTTTTCTGGATTTATCTATTTTTTTGTAGTTTTCATTCTAGTACACAAACATCCTCAATCTAGTTGTTTTTCTACTGTTGAACAGTGCTTGAAACACCTTTTTATCTTTCAACACTTTTCAATTTTCATTGGGTTTATTTGGGATCTGCTAGCGCTTGCTAGCGTTAGCTTAGCATGGCTTCTGTTTCTCTCCCTACTTCCTCTGTTTTCACTTGCTCTGCGTGTCAGATGTTTAGTTACTCCTCTGCCTCCTTTAGTGTCAATGATACATGCAACAAATGTAGTCTTATGGTAGCTTTGGAGGAGAGGCTGTCTGAACTGGAAGCTCGGCTCCTGGCTGTAAAAAAAACCAGTAGCTAGCCAGGTCCCCTTAGACAGCACAAAACCACAGAGGCTAGCTCCCGTTAGTGGTCCTCCAGCGGACCCCGAGCAGCAGGGACCCCAGGCCAGCTGGGTGACGGTCCAGAGCAAGCGTAGTACTACACCTAAGCCCCCAGTTCACCACCGACTCGTTCACGTTTCTAATAGATTTTCCTCGCTCAGTGGATATACCCGCTGAGAAGCAGACCCTGGTTATTGGCAGCTCCATAGTCTGAAACGTGGCTTTAAGGACTCCAGCGACCATAGTTAAATGCATTCCATGGGCCAGAGCGGGTGACATCGAATCATATTTGAAACTGCTGACTAAGGCTAAGGCTAAATACAGTAAGTTCTATTTCGTATACGCTTCGCCCTTTAAGACTATCACTAGTCGGTGTATCCCTTTGCGTGCAGCGCACCATTGAAAACTTTAGTCCACACCCACCTGCTGTGTGGGCCTCAACCCCGGTCCGTATAAATTACGGTGAGACTGGGTAATCGGCTCCCATTTTTTCTTTAGCCAGCTAGCTAGCACTGTCAGAAGAACGAAGAAGGAAAAGTTGTCCAGCTTTGACCAGCACAACCTTTGCTAAGGATGCCTGGGTGTCCGCCACGCCAACCTCCTGCCGTCCCTGTGAGCTCTTCCTCCCCGAGGAGAAGCAGAGACGAGCAGCCTTGTTCAAGGTAAGAGCCAAGGAGTGCTTTTCCGTGGCGTGCCTCTACCCGCTGGACGACGCCATCGCCTTTTCTAACACTTTTTCCTCGTGGTGAATTGGATGATTCCCTCGAAAAAGGCAATGTTAGCAGCAGCTCCGCTGAGTGTTTTTTCCGTGGAGGGCCGCTATTCGCTGGACGACTCCACCGCCTTTCTTTGACGCAGAGTCACACATTGAATCGGATGACTCCTCCAAGAAAGGTGATGCTAGAAACAACCTCGCTGCCCCCTCCATCCTGGAGAGTGTAGTGACGGAAGAAGAGCGGTCGAACGGATGCTCAGCCACCTCGGGTCTACCCACGTCGACGACCACACCGCTCCCAGCCGTCGGCGCCCTCTTCTCAGAGCTGCCCGGCATAATCCAGGAGGCTGCTAACACAAAGGCACTTTCCGTCCCTTGCCTCCCTTCTCCCTGATCAGATGATCTGGCGGGAAGGTTTGGCTCTGCCCCGGCACGTCACCCTGATTCCATCTGGCCTCGCAGTCCAGCTGTGACGTGACATTGGAACGAGGCTGCATCTGGGCCCGGCAAGCTGAAGACATCCGTCTCCACCTTCGCCTCCATCTCCAGACTGGAGGGTTTTTTTTACAGATCAGTGTTTTTTCCCTCAGTTCTCCCCCCTACAGCCAAGCCTGGTGGTGGCACTTGGGACAAAAGCTTCCAGGCTGGACCGGCAACCTATCCCTCCAGGAAAGCATGACCAGAGTGTGATAAAGCTCTCTAACCGAGCTCACCAGTTCACATCCCACACGGTTGCGGCGAACAACATTGCTCTGCTGGCCTACAGCATCTAAAAGAGGCTGGAGGAAGCAGACCTGCTAGAAGAGACAACGAGCTCTCTCTGTAAACCGCTGACATCATCTTAAACATGTGCGCCACCTCTGTAGTCTGCCTGTCTGGCATCGCCGCCCGGATGACCATGATCCAGAGGACCACCTGGCTCCGCCTCTCGCCATCCTTTTCCGAGAGGCTGCAGAAAGACCTGCTGGAGGGCCCCATCACTCCAGAGGCGCTGTTCGGGGCCAACTTCAAGACCATCCTTGAGAAATCGCATAGGTCCGAGGAGATCTCAGAGACTGTACACCATCCGGTGATGTCACAGTCCTCCTCCCGCCCCTCGGGCCGCTGGAGGGACTGCTTTGGACAGCAGCAGAGGTGCTCCACAGCTGCGGCAGCGACTTCACGCTCCGCTCCTCCGCTGGCCCCCTCTACCAGGTAACTCCTCCGCCGGCCCCCTCCACCAGGTAACTGATCCTTGAGGGCAATGTATGTGTTTTTTGATGATGTATGTTTTAATATAAGACAGAAACACCTCTGAAAGTAAAGTTTTAACCTGAGACTTTCAGATCAGCTGATCTCACAGCTGCCTCTCTTCTCACATTCCCCACACAGAACAAACCAGTAACCTCTAAACAGCGTTTTAAATGGCACCGCAGTTCAGTAAATATCACAAAACACTTGTCTGCCACGTCAGCTAAAATTATGTTTATTCAGCAGACCGAGTCCCGTAAAATCCCTCGTTTTCAGCCAGAGTACGTTTTTAATTTCTGCTGTTTTCTGCCCACTCACAGCGCAGCGGAAGTAAACGTGTTTCTCCACGACAGCTGCAACCTCCACCAAAACGGCGTCTCACTCAGAAAGCGCTCACGCCTCCTCTCAGTGCGCGCCGGCTCACTTCAGCTCTAATGTGAGACTGCAGCCTGGGCTCAGCACAGAGGCACACATACAGCCCTTTTTTCTGTCGGAGCCCCCTTGGGTTCACCCCGTAGAATCTCCGGAGTGAGTGATGGCAGTAAGGCTTTTTAGTCCGGTTGACGTTCATGAGAAACATGACACAACACAAAATTCATGCCCGTTCTCCGAGCATTACTCAAGAGTGGCAGCGAGTGTGTTCCCTGGAAAGATGGACGGACCATGTGATCATCAGGGATTACACGCTGCAGTTCGCAGCTCAACCCCCACTGTTCAAAGGGATTATAGAGACGGTTCTGTCTTCTCCAGAACAGAGCTCGTCTCTCCAGTAAGAGGTTCAGGAATTTCTGATGAAAAACGTGATTTCTTGAGTTCCCAATGGAGAGGAAAATATGTTCTATTTCATATAGGCTTCGCCCTTTAAGGCTGTCGCTTAGTGGGTTTCATCCTGTCATGCGAAGCATCACACTGAAAAATTTAGTCCACGCCCACCTGCTGTGTGGGCCCCACCCGGTCCGTATAAATTACGTTAAGAGCGGGTAATCGGCTCCCATTTTTCTTCAGCGAGCTAATAGCACTGTCAGAAGAACGAAGAAGGAAAGTTGTGTAGATGACCAACCTTTGCTAAGAATGCTTGGCCCGTCACGTCGACCTCCGTTCGTCCCGGTGAGCTCTCCTCCCCGAAGAGAAGCTGACGAGCAGTCTTATTTCAAGGTAAGTGCCGAGGAATATTTCTCAGTGACAGGTCGCTACATGCTTGACAACGCCATCTTGTAATTTTCCTCTTATCGCCGACCCTCGGAGCGAATCAGATAGTTCCTCCAGGACAGGCCACGTCAGCTGCAGCCCCCCGCTGCTCATTCCCTCCTGAAGAGCGTAGTGTCGGTGGAAGGGGGCTGATCAAATGCTCACCTCATCCCACCTCGTTTCGCATTGGCGATCACACTGCTCCCGGCCGACGGCGCCCTCTGGGGTTGCCCGGCATAACCCAGGAGCGGCTGGCGTGAAGGGACCCTTTTTTTATCCCGTGCCTTTCCCGCCAGTTCGGATGATCCGGCGCAAGGTTTTTTCTAGGCTCATTTCCGGCTCACCGTCCTGATCCATCTGGCCTCGGTTTCCCAACAGGACGTCCTACAGGACGAGGCCACAGACGGCTTTCCTGGTAGATTGGGGGGCCGGTCTCCACAGTCCGCGCCCATCTCCAGAGCTGGGGTTTCACCGAGCGGAAATTCCCTCAGTGCCCCCTGGAGCTGAGCCTGACGGAGGCTTTTTTCTTGGAGCAAGATGTTCCAGGTGGACCGACGTCCCGCGCCTCCGGTTAGCGTAACCTAGACGGTGACACCGATCTCCAACTGAGCTCGCCAGCATGTGTTCTAGACGGCCGCAGCGAACAACACGTTATGCTGTTGGCGTCTATGTTCAGAGGCGGGAGGAGACGTACGCTCCCTCTGCTGGGCAGCTGATGTCATCCCCAACCGGTGCGCCTCTTTTGCTGTCTGCCGTTCCGCATCGCAGCCGAGGTCCCAGAAGTTCTCCTGGCTCGTCACTCCACCTTCCTCTCAAAGGAGCTGCAGAAGCTTTTTGTTGGAGAGCCTTCATCAACGAGAGATCATTTCAAGATGCTCCACGGCTGTACAATGCCTCCCCAGCTCTGCTACGCCAGTCCCTCCCGTCAGACGTCCCTGGCAACCGGAAATTCAACTTTTCCCAGACGCCGCCAACAAGGGGCGTTCTAGGACAACAAACCACGGAGCTCAGGGGAAAATAACCAGGTGTCGGTTTGCTGGATGTGTGTAAGATGACACGATGTGGAAATAAACATAATTTTTATGATGAAGTGTCTTTTAGCCAGGCTGTCAGCACAGATGATCTGACAGCGGCCCCATCACACACACACACATCACAAATGAGCCTTTTAAAGTTGTTTCATTCACTGCTGGCAGTGCCAACACGCGCGCACGCAGCTCTCAGCGCCCGCCGTTCACGTCAACGTAAACGTGAGACCGCTGTACGAGCCCAGTAACGTATCTCGCTCTCGGCAGGAGCGACACGCGTTTTCACCGCAGTGGTGTCAAACTCGAGCTCCTGCGGCTTCAACAGTCTCACAAGCCTCACAGCGTCTCTGCTCCTTCATCCTCGAAGAAGGTTTTCTGAATTAATAGTGCAGCTCGTGGAATCACTCAAAAGCTCACGTGATTCGCAGCCAAGAATGAACGTGTTCTACAGAACAAGCCCAGTGGGAACCTCTCCCCACCTTTGCCGCGCGCTGCTTCCTGACCTCACCAGCGTCAAATGCGTGTTCCCGCGGCAATCCTCGCTTAAGACGTCGAATGAATGAGGGCGCACACACACGACTCTTCAGTGCACGTCGGCTCATATGTGCACCCGCTCCCCGAGCGTTTACACGGAGCAGCGGCACACAACGTGAGCACAGCACAGATGAGCCACGTCCCACAGCATCAGCAAATGCACAAACGATTTGCATGCTCAGGGGCGCACATTTTTTCTTTCTCCTTCAGCGCGCACCAGCTCACATCAGCATGCATGTAAGCACACAGCATAAACGTGTGCCCGCTTTATAACTTTATAAACGAGTGGCAATGAGCGCGCGCTCCAGATGGATTGGCAAACTGTTTTCATCAGGGGATTCACGCTGCAGTACAGCTCAAACCCTGGTGCGGAGGAACTCTAGTGACGTTTTCTGTCATTTCTAGAACAGATCTCGTCCCCTCTCGCAGAAGCTCAGGAAATTCTGATTAAAATGTAATTTTCAGGGTCCCAGAAGGAGGGGAAAACACAGGGTTCCTCTCTCGTGACTCCCTGGTCCCAACGAACCGGAAAGATGAGATTTATTCTAGATTTGTCAATTTTGAACTGTGAGAAACAACATTCCATTAAATACGTCGAGCCGCTCTGCAGCTGCCGCACAGAGCAGAGAGGAGAATTCTGCTTTATATGGACATCTGCTGCTGCTGAGCAGTTTGCACAGACAGGTGGCAGCAGTGCAACTCACGTGAAACCGGTAGAGTGACATCAGCTGTTTTTTCAGTCAGCAGACCTACGTCACACATGTCAGACTTCACAGAGGCACATGCATTTAACGAGCTGTGGGGACGCTGTGGTTCTCCACACAGTAGCTCATTTAAATGTTTTTGGAGTGTCGCACGGGGTTTTGAATATGATTCAACACTTTGCTTCTGTGCTGCGGAATCATCAG
The DNA here is from genome assembly GCF_014905685.2 of Nematolebias whitei. Taxonomy (NCBI): domain Eukaryota; kingdom Metazoa; phylum Chordata; class Actinopteri; order Cyprinodontiformes; family Rivulidae; genus Nematolebias; species Nematolebias whitei. Next base: position 8,091,842 of record NC_056515.1, read on the forward strand.
GGTTTTTGATTCACACAGACAGCAAGTTACTGTTACATACATAACTGGCAGGAGATGTATGCGCTCAACCCATGTGCCACATTGTGAGACAGATGCTGTGTGGGACACACCCAATCTGCTCTCCATTGGAGTAGGGACATCTCCTGTGTTCTGAACAGGGGATGGATGTGATGTCCAAAGATGGTCTTTTGCGGCACGGGGACCGGGGACCTTCCATCCAGAGCTGATGGCTCAGACGCGGCAGAAATCCTGCGACCAGCTGTGGACCTGTTGCAACACAAGTGAACGCTCAATGTCAACTATAATTATCATGGAGCCACGGGACAATCCACCGCTAGAGGTGGACGTGTTTGCTCACAGCCTGTGGTCGTAATGCTTCTTCACCTCCCTCACTCCCTCTGATATCACGGTTTTCTGAACCGAGCTCAGGAGGAGGGACTGACGGCTCTTCTGTCCCAAGTTCGTGAACGCATCATGGTTCCCAGTCTTACGACACTTGTTATCGGGGCGCTCGTGGAACCTGCCTTAGAAGGAGGACGCTCTCCTCCAGGCGGGAGAAGCGATCAGGAGTTGATCAGAATAGGCCAGCACCTGTGATCTGGCCGCTGTTCGGATCTTTTTGAGGAGATGGATTTCTTTCAAGATGTAGTGCGTACGATTCAGGAGTCACGTGCTACAACCACTACTGCGCTGTTCACATCAAGTGGTCAGTTTTTTCAACGCTGCTGTACAGAGAAAGGCGTAGAGGCCACTTCATGTCCACTAGACTACATGTTGTCCTTTTCTGCAGCAGTCGATGGACAGAAATCTGGTATCCAGCACGATTATCGTATGCTGCAGCCATGTTTTCTTCTTGTCTCAAAGTTGTCGGAGACAGAACAACCTTTAATCATCCTCTGACGGAGCATTTTGACTCAGACTGAAATAGCAGCTGTGGACCTATTTGTGACACGAGAAAACGCTCAGTGTCAATTATGGTTTTCTCTGAGCCCGCGAGACGAACCACCGCTGGGGGTGGATGCGTTTGCCCACAGCCCATGGCCCAAAATGCTTCTGTACGCCTTTCTTCCACCTCCTCTGATTTTACTGTTCCTGAACTGAGTTCAGGAGGAGGGATTGACAGCTCTTCTGGTGGCCCCCGAACGCGTGAACGCACCATGGTTCCCAGTCCTGCAACGTCTGCTGTCGGGGTGCCCATGGAAACTGCCGTGGAGGGAGGACGCTCTCCTCCAGGCAGGAGGAGCGATCAGGAGTTACCCAGAAATATGCCAGCACCTGTGGTCTGGCCGCTGAACGGATCCGCTTAGAGAGGATGGGTCTCGCACAGGATGTAGTGCGCACAATTCAGGTTTCACGTGCTGCATCTACTACAGCGCTGAACACATCAAAGCGGACAGCTTTTCAGCGCTGGTGTATAGAGAAGGGTGTAGAGGCCACCTCATGTCCACTAGGTGACGTGCTGTCCTTTCTACAACAGCTGATCGACAGAAATTTGGCGTCCAGCACGATTAAAACGTACGCTGCAGCCATCTCTTCCTGCCACAAAGGGTTCGGAGACAGAACAGTTTTTAATCATCCGCTGATGAAGCTTTTTCTAAAAGGTGTACAGAGACGTAGGCCTTTTTCACGCTCACTTGTTCCACAGTGGGATTTAACGCTGGTCCTGCAGGCCCTGATCAAAGCTCCATTTGATCCTCTGGATCAGGTTTCACTTAAACTCTTGTCTCTTAAAACAGCCCTTCTGCTGGCTTTAACATCCACTAAGAGAGTGAGTGATTTATCTGCCCTCTCTGTCGCTCCGTCATATCTCCGAATTCAGGCTGACGGCAGCTCAGTTGATTTAAGACCAAACCCAGCTTTTATGCCTAAAAACATCACGAGCTCTTCTAAATCAAGAGCGGTATCGTTGGAGGGTTTTTTTCCCTCCCCCAACAGATCAGAAGAAGAAGCGTCTTTCCATCTTCTCTGTCCGGTGTGGGCGTTGATATGTTAACCCAATATTTGTTTGTACATTATAGAGATGCATCTGCAGGCCACCCGTTATCCACCCAGCGCTTGTCACACTGGCTGTGTGAGGCCTTTTTCTGAAGCCTATAGAGCATCAGATTTAGAGCCTCATGTCAACCTGAGAGCACACTCGACCAGGGGTATCGCATCTTCGACTGCCTTGCATAATGGTATGACAGTGTAGGACATTTGCACTGCGGCCGCGTAGTCAACACTGTGATGTGACGGCTCGTTCCATGACACATTCTATTGTAGATGAACAGATGCTCAGATATATTCATCATTTAACACGGATTCCTCATTTTTCTGGACTGAATAAAACGTGCATTGAATTTAAGGAAATGCAAACGTGAGACGTCATTTATATTTGACCCATCAAAATGAATGCGGTCATTTATTTACAGAATCAAAATTTAACATCAAACATTTACATTAATTTGGCAAATTATGAAAATAACAACATAAGCAATCAATCAGGAAAAATCATACGGCCATGATTTTTCCGTTGCTTCACCACAGACATTTATGAAAACTGTACAATTATGATCTTTTACCCACATGGATGTGGGTGAGCATTTTACACAGACATTTCTAAAATATCTGGAAGAATTTCTACCTGAGAGAAAAGTTTAAAGATGAAAGAAGTTAAGAGGGAGTAAGAGGGTGTGTGAGGGGAAGTAAGTGTTCACCAGAACCGACACTCTCCATCAGAAACCCAGCTCGCCTCGGTACGCTTGGTAGGAAACTTGACCCATTACCTTTCTGATGATAATCAGCAGATATGGTGTTCCGTTAACGCTACCTGTCCAGCGTCTCCTTAGTATGGCTGTAGCTCGTCAGAAGTAGTGGCGAGTGAAAGTGTTATATTCCCATGGAACTCGGAAGAGCTTTGTTGTCATGTCAGGATCATCCCGTCTCTCACAGAACTGAGCAGAACTGAACAGAACAGAACTTCTCCAGAGCTTCAACAGAACTGAACTCTCAGAACAGAACTGTGCAGAAACAGCATCCGCCGTCTCTCACAGAACTGAACAGAACTGTTCCAGCACCATCCCAGAGCTTCTAACAGAACTGTGTAGTTTACAGATCTCGAGCAGAGCCTCAACAGAACTCGAGCAGAACTTGAACTGAGTAAACCAGGAAGTACTGACATTTTAAAGAGCTGTTTCCCGGTTCACTTTTGGGAGTATTACCATTGGTCAGAACCGACCAGACGGGGTGTGTTTTGTGACGTAAGAGGTTAGAAGACAGCAAGAATTGTTATGGAAAGATCAGAAATGTTCTCACAGACAGAGAGAGTTTTGTTTTGGCGCGTTTCAGAAACAGGTGCCAAAAACCTCTATATTTATGTCTGAGAGGATTCTAAAAACATGCCAACAACTTGTTTTGCGTTTGACTCCAACCTTGGACCAACTTACACTTGCTCGCTCAAAAGCAGAAATCAGAAAAGGCATAATTACTCTGTAACAGCTTTGACAAGAGTTCTAACTTTTGCGTGAGAAAAAATCATTACACAGTTAATAAAATTGATTAGTTCACTGCAACATGTAAAATGGTTTGAACTAAGACACTTTGATTATCAACATTTGTAAAATAGTAATGATAATAAAACAGAGAGTGTTCTTTTCACTTGAATCTTCAAGAGAGAAAGTCTCAGGATGGGTGAACCTGTATTTCTGGATTCAAATCAATGAAATGACAGTTCCTGTCCCACAAGGTTCTTAAGGTCAAGATTTTTGACCTTAGACTTAGTTTTTGACATGGGCCTAGTCCACTACACTATCCTTAGTGTTTACAGAATGAATATTGTTGTTTTATGGAACTCCGTTTTACTCACATCTGTCTACATGCATTACAGTGTGAGATGTTATCAGTCACAAGTTGTGATTGTTATTTTGGTTCTATTGTCACTAATCAGTTCATGACTATTGTTACCAATCAGTTCATTTGACTAATAATCAGCTCTCCTTTTATTATTAATCTGTTCATGCTGTTCAGCCGTAAACCGGTTGGTTCATGGCTCTTTTCAGCTTTATTCCCTCCCCGTTGAAGTTTTCCGGGACGTTCATGCATTCAGAACGCATTGTTACACAACATTTGTCTGTGCATGGCACACATAATTACGCAATGCGTAATTATGCACATGGGGAGCTGAGTGACAAGTCGTTTTTTGGGCAAGCTTCTGCTTCATACGGTGTTCGAATGGACCCAGTGAGGTGAGGACACATCTGCTTCGCCCTTAACCCATCAGCAACAGCCCTAAAGGGCTAAGCTTATATGAAATAGAACGTTGGTTACGTACTGTAACCCCAGATTCTATGAAAATAGGCGTAGCCCTTTAAGCGTCGGGCCTCACTGGCTCCTAAATGGCTGAAGAAAAAGCTATTTTGGGAGCCGATTTCCCACTCTTAACGTAATTTATATGGACCGGGTGGGGCCCACACAGCAGGTGGGCGTGGACTAAATTTTTCAGTGCAATTCTTCGCATATCGGGATAAAACCCATCAGCGACAGCCTTAAAGGGCTATGCCTATATTAATAGAATCTGGGGTTACAGTACGTAACCAATGTTTTTTTTCCTCCCACTACTTCTTGGTTCTGATTTTTTTTTAAACAGAGGGATGAGACCCATTCTCGACCTGTTCTTGTTCAGCAATTCGATCATGGGGAGACTATTCCACATGCTGACAAACAGCTGCTGGAGAACTTCACCAGAACTACTGGTTTTCACCTCCATATATCTGAGGGGCGCATATTTTGACATTTTTATCATTTTGAAACACCCCACGCACGTTCTCGAAATGTGTGGAGACTACTCTGCAGTCGTTACACATGGCAGGAATGAGAAATCTTTTTATCTGCTCTTATTAGCTCGGTCCATTTAGAAAGCAGTCGCACTGACCAAAACGCTAGTGTTAAACCTGCTAAACCTGGGGTTTTCTATTGTAGTGTCCATCCTTCCAAAAAACTTAAGACAAATGTCCCCAGAGACACCACGTCTACCCTACCCCCTGCTTTCCTACTAATCTGGGACAAATACTGTCATCCTGCTCTGACACAGGAAGTTTCTTCGTTAACCTTTTGTTTGTGTGTTAAAATGTACAGTTGGGACCACCCTGACATGTTACATGATTCTGGACCCCATTCATATAATTCACCTTTTATGCTGAGTCACCAGACTTTGAGACTCCTGATGAAGGGTCTTGATCAAAGAGCTTCACTTGGCCTTATCAACTGAGACTGGTCACCATGACAGTAAAGGAAGTTAACCCCCCAGTTGAAGTTCTGATTCAAAGAAACCCATTTTTTCTGTATCAGCATGGTGTCACACATCCTTAACAAAGGGTTTGTATTATCTTCTCTGAAGAACTTTGAGAAGGGAGATTTTAATTACATTAATTATACAGTGGGATACTCCTACTGTAAGAAGCCCTCTGATTGGTTAAAAGTTAAGGGGCTTGTCTTCCTGGTGCCAGGTATACTGAATGCCAGGGGAGTTGTGAGATTGCAGCCGATGAGGAAAGTTGGCATTGAATCATCAGTTGAACTGAGCAGATGGAATGAGTGGTTGGAGAGTTGATGAGACTCTCTGAGAAACAACATCCATATGATTGAAGACGTGTCCAGCTGAGAGATGGTGGACATCCTGAAAAATCTCAAACACCCTGGAGCTAAAGGTACGAGCCAAACAAACCGCCGCCCTGAGAAACAACATCCTTCTTGGGACAGCGGGCCACCGGCTTCCTTCATGGATCCGCTGTGGTATTGAGAGATGAACGTCTTCCTTCTGGTGAGAGGACCACGAAACAGTGCCAACTAAGTTTGTTTAGATAATTTAATTCATGAATCTGAGATAAACTTACTTACAATTTAACGTTAAGAGCTTGACCTTAGTCCAAATTGAATCAAAACCCCTTCTCAAAGTCCTCAGATTTATGCCATTTACTTTCTAAAATAATATTATTGGTTCATATTCATATTCAATATTTGCCATAATTGTCATGTCATAATTCAAACTGAAAATAAACATTACAGAAATGTATTTAAATTACGGATTCTTCGTGTGATCTTCGACTGACAGGAATTAAGTTTGTTACAAGAACTTGTGGTTTATATATGTTTGAAGTGAGGCCGGTCCAGAGTAAAACCTGTTAAAGGGTACGGGTTTGACCAGATCAGAAGTCCAATATCCTGTACATGTGTTCCCCTACACTATAAACTGGGGAAAAGTTCTGTTCGTCCGTCCAAGATGATTGTTTATCTGGAAGTGGAGTTACACTCAACCACAATGAGAGCCCGTTTATCACAGCTGAGTGCCAAAGCTCTTGTTAGCTCAGCTCTGCCGTGTCAAACCCAGCTCCACCGTGTCAAACCCTGCAGCACAGTCTGCCTGTAATGCAATGCCTGGGACGATGTCAGCGGCCCACATGGTGCTTCCGCTGGGCCTACTTCACATGAGATGCCTTCAGAGATGGTTCCCCCGCCTGCGCATAGATCCTGTGTGCCAGACGAGGCGGATTATCTTTGTGCCCCCCTCTTTGAGAACCGATCTGGATCACTGGGGAAATCCCCTCATTCTGTCAGAGGGAGTTCCCATCAGCAGGCCTACGTCACACGTCTCAGTTTTCACAGACACATTCCTGTCAAGCTGGGAGGAATGTGTCTGGCCCAGGCAGTGGGAGCACAGTTGCTGGGCCACATGTTGCTTCACATAAATGTGCTAGAATGTTTTCACGGTCTGAAACATGACTCAGTATCTCCCCCCCGCGCGTGATAAGCATGTTCTGATCCACACAGACAACAGTGACGGCATCTTACATAAACCATCAGTCAGTTCAGCTGTACTACGTTTTAACCCTGCTTTGAAAAGCATCACAAGCTCATTCAGATCGAGAGTGATTACCTTGGATGGGATTTTATCCTCTTCCTCATAATTCTGAGGTGGAAGCAGCATCTCACCTCCTTCTGTCCCATGCGTGCATTTTCATGTTACGTGGCGCACACGGCCACACTGCGCCGCTTTCAGCGTATGTTCGTGCATTACTGGGACAGCTCTTCAGGACGTCCTCTATCCACCTAGCGCCTCTCACACTGGTTGTGTGAGGCTATGTCTGAAATTTACAGTTCATCTGGACTGGATCCACCAGAGAATCTCAGCGCATTCCACCAGAGGGTTTTCATCCTCCATGGCTCTGCATGGAGGGATGATAGTTGACGATATTTGTATGGCGGCTGCCTGGTCATCGCCATGTTCAATTATTCGTTTTTATCTACGTGATGTTTCTACTTTCTCCACGACCCATTCTGTTCTCAGGGTTCTGTCAGAATGATGATTATTTGTTTCATGGAGCCTCTCTTTTGAGCTCACACCTGCCTGCATGCAGTCACAGTGTGAGAGCTTTATTATTAGTCACAAGTTCATGACTGCTGATTTTATTGTTATTAATCAGTTCATCCTGAAGAGCTGTTGGTCTGCTCTGTTTATCGTTACACTGTTACAATTCGTATCCTCCGTTGTCCTATTCACAGCAGCAGGTCTACTATCTCAGCCTTTTTCCTCACCAGAGATCTTTTCTACGGTGCGCTGCTGCGCATGGAGCACACAGTTACACAGCCCGTAATTACGCACACAGAAGGCTGAGTGATGAAATGTTTTTTTGTGCAAGCAGTTGCTTCATGTTGTGTCTGAATGGACCCAGTGAGGCATAGACTACATCCTGCTTCGCCTTTAACCCATTAGCGACAGCCTTAAAGGGTGAAGCCTATATGAAATAGAACATTGGTTACGTACTGTAACCCCAGATTCTACGACTATAGGCGTAGCCCTTTAAGCTCTGGGCCTCACTGGTTCCTATATGACTGAAGAAAAAAGCTATTTGGGAGCCGATTACCCAGTCTCACTGTAATTTATACGGACCGGGGGTGAGGCCCACACTGCAGGTGGGTGTGGACTTAAGTTTTCAGTGCTGCGCGGGAAGGGATAATCCCACTAGTGATAACTAGGGCTGCGCCTATACTCATAGAATCTGTGTTTACAGTACGTAACCAACGATTGTTATTCATGTCGGTGGTAATGACACCCGGTTACACCAATCGGAGGTCACTAAATTAATGTTGCTTCCGTGTGTGACTTTGCTAAAACCATGTCAGACTCCCTAGTTTTCTCTGGCCCCCTCCCCAACCTGACCAGCGATGACAATTTTAGCCGTATGTCGTCGTTCAACCACTGAGAGTACAGGTGGTGTTCTAACAACGATGTGGGCTACGTAGATAACTGGAGTTCTTTTAACAATTTTAAATATTTTTTTTGGGGTTTGGGGGGAACTGCCCCTGCAATTTAGTTTTTGTGGTGGATTTTGTTTTTCTATATTTTGTGCAGACTTCTTCAGACTAAATAACAGAAGGATTATTTTTATTTTCATACTTTGAGACTGAATATTTTATTAAATAAAGTAATTTTAGTAAAATTAATCATTTTTTAATACTATAATTCTACAAAGCAACATGTTAGTTTTGTCAAATGAATAACTACGATTTCTGTTTGTTTTTTTTGGTTTTATCAAAAAATTTATCGTTATCATCAGAATGCTCTGAAATATCACAATATTATGTTTGAGCCATATCGCCCACCCCTAGTGGATAGATAGAGTAGCATCACATTGGGCTGCTACTGCTGAAGATATATGACAAGTCAAACTTTCTTGACATCTCACTGAAATCTGAGTGTTCACAACCAAGCCATGAGCAAGCCTTATTGGGGGTATGAACAGCCTTTTCTTTTGTTTGCACAGCTTGCAAAAAATATATCTTTTGAACAAGTTTACTATGTAAGCAGTTCTAAGAGTTTGTGGCTTTTGCTTCTTAAATTCACAGTGCCGATTCCGACTAAAATGCCTATAAAATTAAAGATCGCCACGGAAACAACAACCGCAGCAAAATAACGGCTCTGTTATTTGGAGATGGTTCGGATTTAATTTGTCAGATGTGCATCAGAAAAATGTTTTCTGTAGACAATGCCGAAAACAAGTCCTGACGAAAGGTTCAAGCACAACAAACCTTTTTCACCATTTTAAACAGCACAATAAAGTTGAGTACGAACAGTGTGTTAAACTTTGTGCTGCAGCTCTGTGAAGTCTGACTGTGAAGTTTTCCCAGTTTTCCTGAAACAAACTATGGTACGAAACTCTTTTACCTGTTCTGTGCTGTACGAGAGGAACAGTGAGAAGTAGTGCAACATTAATAAAGCAGCAGCTTATATCGCTAAAGACATGGTCCTAGTCTAAATTGTAGAACAAGACGGCTAAAGTTAGCCATCTTGTTAGCCGCTAAGGACCGTGTCTTTAGCGATATGATAAGCCACTGCTTTTTTAATGTTGCGCTACCTCTGACTGTAAGACTTGAACAATCTGTGTAGTTCTTCTTTTTCTGCCTGTTGGTGCTACCAACTTAACGTGGCTCCTCCTCCCTCAACACTGAATACAAAAACAGCCCCTCATGTGCTGCTTCACACATGCTTACTAACATTGTGAAGGCGGCACAGCTGAAGGGGATTATTATTTAATATATAAATAAATGGGGGGGGGTGCTCGCTGTTTGTACTGGCAGATTTCGAGCGGGGCGGGGGGAGTTTGGGGCAGAGACACAGCTACAGCTGAGCTGCGCTGTTTGTACCAGTAGTTTTTGAGTGGGGGTGGGAGTTGATGAACACAGCTAAGCTGTGAGCTGTTTATACCAGCAGTTTTCAAGCGCTTGGGGGAGGGGTGGTTCCAGCTTGAGGGAGGGGGCAGCTCACATTGCCTTTAACTTTTAACTTGCGCACCTGTATTGCACGCTGCTAGCTTAACGTTATGCCAATGCCGACAGGTGGGGGGAGGGGGTGCGCGCAGTTCGGTTCAGTAGGTAGGGTGCTCGGTTCTGTTAATGAGGCGTTGCGCCCCGCTTGTATAACGATAGGGGAAACACTGCAGTAATTTAATTTAATAAACATTTACCGCACTGTAGTATTTTTCTGGGTACTGCTGGTCACATGACGCCAAGTACGAATTGAGGGTAAAATTTACCGGTATGTTAATTTTTTTAAAATACTTTTGGTTACTTAGGTGTTTAGCACTGTTCTGTCTAGTGATTGCAGGTGGTGTGTTCTGCTTAGACTAGTTTGTGTTCATTCTGTAGGTTGAATGGTTATTTACCGTAGTAGATTACCAGTAACCTTGAGCGACGCATCATGAAGTTCTGTGAGAACGTCTATGAAACGCCATCTGCTGGTTCATTGTTGTACTACAGCAAGAGCTGCACAATCCACAGGAGCTTTGTACATTTTCTGATTTTAATTTGTGGACACTAGTGTTTCCCCTATCATTATACAAGCGGAGCGCCCTGTCTACCTAACCCCCCACCCCCACCCCAACTACATGTTAGCACTGACGTCTCTCTCCTCTCACACACCCTGCTCTAAAACTGCCAGTGCAAACAGTGCGCGGCTGTCTCTGTCATATCTCTAAAAATGTTGGTTTAAACAGCGCGCTGCGCAGTTTAGGACGAGTCTCCGTCCGTCCCCCCCCCCCAAAACAAAAATCACGGACGAGATGAGCGCCCCGCCATGGCAAGTTATCTAGGGGAAACACTGGACACCCATCGCTTAAACGCTGGCGCGTCTTATTTATGTACAAAATTGTGTTCTGTTTTAAATTTAGTATGCACGGCCTACAGTCAGGTGTATTCTATAGACCGGCAATTACGGTCGTTGTGTGAAGCTTTATGTGAGTGCAGAGGGAGCTGTGTGGAGACTGATGTGATGTGGCTCAAATTTGGACTGATGCCTAAAAACACCAGATGTTGTTTGCTGCTCATCTCTTCTGCTGTTGGCTGCATTAACTGCTAACACACCAGACCTAAACCTTTGGCTCAACTCTTCATGAACGAGGTTCATCAGGAGCTATCAAGAAACTACATGTGTGGAAGAGGAGAATGTTTTGTTTTATTCTCTTCAAGTTTGATGCTAAATCAGCAATGCACTTTTTAAGTAACTGGTTATTGTGCATGTCTTGCTTACTGGTTCTTCTTCCATGCACTTAAAGGATGGTTGTTCGGCAGCCTCTCAGTTTGCATCCTACTTTCGGTTCTGCCCCTGACCTGCACACTCCCTTCAGCAACTTCCTCACTACATATTTTGGCCACACAAAATAGTAACTTCAGCTTGTGTTCTGTCTGAAAGTGTGTACATTTGCACGTTTAAAGCACATCCTAGCGTTATCTAATGCTTTTGTTTGGAATTTAAAAATTGCCGTCATGGAAAAGGTCACGTCATCTGTTAGAAGCTGAGTAGATCCACTTTCTACATTGGCCGGCACTAGCTGAACTCTGTCTGTACACATTTATTGTAATGGTCTTCAGCAGATGCACCCAGTGTTAATGCGAAGAAGCTATTTTAACACATAAGCTTAGTTCCAGCTAATTGGATTTGAGATGCTTTTTCTATGTTCTTAATATCACCCGCTGCCGAAGACAAAAAGGCAATTACTGTATGTTTTTGCCTGTTTATTATTATTATTTTATTTTATTTGTGTGTGTCTGTGTGTGTGTGTGTGTGTGTGTTATGTTGGCAAACTTCTCATCTTTACAATAAATTGGAATTTTGACTTAAATACTGTCAGAAAGGTGTTGATTGAAAAGCATTAATCCTTAATTTAAATGTTTGTTTTTTTTAGATTTTCACACACTTATTTTTTTCCAAAGGATATAAATAAAGATATAATAAGGTTTGATATGAGATAATTTTTAATTAATTTATTTTTATTTCATGCATTCACATCCAGATTTTTGTCATTCATTACCTTCTCGTTTTGTCCATTTTTTTATCAGTTGTGGTCATAGTGTGATTATGCAGGTTTTTGATGCATAAATGGCCAGATTGTGTCTCTAATTATTATTTGTTAGGATTATTTACTGAATCTTTGACCGTTACTGATTACTAGAGAAACATATTATACACTTTTTTTTTTCTTCTTCCATTTTACATGTTAGATGTTTTGGGATTGTTTTTCTTTTTCCTTCATATTTTTTGTGTTCAGATTCACTTACCTTAGATTTCCTTAGTGCTTTTGATCTGGCACCTATTCCACTGCACTTTAGATGCATTTTTCTTCTGATTTTAGCAAAATATCTCATGAGCCACTGGAGAGATTTATTTATTATTTTTTTTGGTAGCAGAAATTTATCCCCAGCTTGCACTTTGAGCACTAACTGCATACATATTTTGTTTTTTAAACATTGACAATAATTACTGGATTTAACTCTGTCTGTTAACAAAATAGCCCATAGGGTTCAGTTCCGTTTAGTAGGTTCTGTTGACAGGGTGGGGCACCCTGCTTGTAGGGGAAACTCTGGTAAGATAACGGCCATCAATGACTTGCATTCTTGCTGTTAAAATGCTGCCGCTCTACAATCTTGTGTCCATGCTTGCTAATCACTGTTAGAGAGAAGCACAATCAGAGAATACTAATTTTTTGCTGAATCTTGAAGCTGGATGAATATCTGTCATACTGAGCAGTACACACACATACTAACACACCCAGTTTGAGATGTCCTGGCTCTCTACAATCCAATAAAAGGTCAGTACATGTATAATGCAGCGCAGGCAAGTTGTCCCCTGACACACGTAGCTTTTCAGTTAGAAACTCTCTACCCCTTTCCTGTAGACTTAGTTGAAATCAAAAGTTGTTTTTGTCATTTGAAAATAAACCACAACCAACTTTTATTTAACCATCTGAATCAGAATCAACTTTATTGTCATTGCACAGTTAAGTACAGCAATATTACGTTCTGTACAGCCATCCGAAGGGTAGATGGAAGTGTACCGGGGCTGCAGCTTCTGTGAAGTGCTGCCCTTATCACTTAGATAAGAAAAGGGAAAGAAAATATGAGGAGAGAAGGTATAAAAAAAAGAATAGATCTTTCACACCGTGTCCTTGGACATAGGGCACAGTGTAAGACAGCAAAAAGAATCTACCTCAGCACAGCAACATAGATAGACATAATACTTTTTTTTGGGGGGGGGGGGGGTGGGGGAGACAACAAGGTGGTGAGATAGTAAGCCTGATTTAGAGAGCCAGATTTAAATTTCAACATTGTTTTGGGTCAGGCCGAGCTCGTTAATTTCCGTGTCTGCCTTGACAGTCTCACTAGAACATCTCATGGTGACTCAAAACAGCCGAATTGTGAATATTTACGCCAAAGTCAGGCTTACAACTTCTTCAAAATCTTTTCCTTCCAACCATCTGTGAACTTCCAGAAGTTCCACAGTTCTGCCTGCTCAGCTCTAATACAGGTCCACAGATAGTTTGCACAGAGTCTGAGTGTTGCCAAGCCCAACACACGCATTCCAGACAGCTTAAACAGCTGCTGATGTTTCCAAGTTTGTCGATAATCCAGATTTCCACCAATTCCAAACAGCAGAATCCAGTTATCATAAATCCAATTATGTTTCCAAGGTAAGAGGGCTCCCCTTCACCTTGTCTTCTTGTTGAGAACATTTGATCAATTACATTGAGAAACCAGCTGAACAAATCAATAGTTTATACACCCCATAAGAATTTTAGGCTATTTTTAAATAACTGTTTTATTTCCCAGTACCGTGTATATGCTGCTAACACTACTGTGAGATGACAGTACTATTTTCATCAAAACATCTGAACCAATGAAAAATAAATCACTGGAATGTCCAGCCATAGTGCAGTTCTGTGTTTAAAAAAAAAAAGCAAAAATTTATGCTGCCATCTTGGTAGGTGTTACTGTCAGCATGAAGCTGACTACCGTAATCTTGGGCAAGTAGCCCATGCTTGTGCCATTAATTGAAGAAATGTCAGAACTTGAACTTAAAAGAACGCAAGTTTGTAAAAATGGTCCACATACAGATCTGAGACTGCTGCTGAGGACCGGACCAATAGGCTCCACTTAATTCTGCCAAGATTATAAATTACTTCAAAAATAAGAGCAGTGTCTGCACACTGCAAGTAGGCAATTAAAATCTGGAGTGGTCATAATTAGAATTTTAAATTTATACACAATATTTAATGTAAATGATGTATGGATATAAACATATTTGGAAAAAAATGCATGTTTTGCAGTATTTCAAACATGCATCAAATTAACACCATAAAATACTGTTTTCCCCCATCCCTTTGTATTTATTGAAAGAAAAAAATTTGGGGTTTAATTTTTCACACTAAAGTCACATTGCACACCTGAGGGTAGATGTGAAGGACAGCCGCAAGTCTTATTTGATTTTCATCAATATTCTTTTCACTAACTGATATGCAGTCCTACCATGTTTAAAATGCTTATTAATATTTCCTCATAATTTGATACTTTTGATAATGACGTGAGTGCTGAACTGAAAATACTGCTCCATAGGTATAAAACTGAAAGGAACAAGCTGATTGAAGCAACATAAGGTCTATAACAGAGGACTTTGGTTTGATATTCTTATTTCAGTTAGACTCAAGCATGTTACACATTTCAAGAAACTCACAGGAACTTGTGTAAACTTGTCAAGACATGTGATTTGTCTCTTTGAGGAAGTGTAATTTGGTGTTGCCTTCAAATTGTACACCTGCAGTGACACTATATCAACTTTCAGAAAAGTTGAGATTCTCAATAATAAATGTTTATTATCAGTCCTTCATTAAACCAGAGAAGAAATGCAGAAATAGATTAATATTGTCCTCCTTAATGTGAGAATGTTTAGGAAGTTGTAAACCGTCAGGACCTATTAATTTGTCGGGAAGGCATTAGTAAATAGTGCACACATACTGATCAGTGCTGTGTGAAACTTCTGTCCATGCATGAGTGTGCATTACTGAACACTGTAGTCAGAACAATCCTGTTTTTACACAGTTTAGGCAGTTTCACTAATGAAACAAAGCTCAGAGAAACTCGTGTCAGATTTATGCTAGATGTGTGTGTGTGTGTGTCTCTGAAGGAGGTGATTTGTTGAATTAGTTGGGCAGTGTTGAAGTGTTCAGAGATTAAGTTTAATCCTTGAGTCTTGGTGATGTAAGGATGACAGTTTCCCCTCTTTCTCTCATGCTTTTTGTCCCTGCCATTGAAAAGTTGTTTCTCTGTGTGTGTTAGAACAGGAGGAGAAAGATGAAGAGAGGTGAGACACCCATTTTGCAAACAAGGATGCCCTGTGTACTTGGCTGTCTGTATATACAGTACACCATGTCTGGATGCACATGAGGCTATTTATTTGTGAGCTGTCATGTCAGCAGTGGAGCACAGAGGAAATGATGCATCAAGTCTGAAGGAGAGATAAAGTTGAGGGGAAGAAGTGAGAATGGAGGATAGTAGGCGTGAAATCCGACATAAATGACTTCTGGACTGAACATGTCTCCAAGAGAATCAGTGAGGGTTCCAAAGTAAAAATAAAATGCACTTCAAAAGCTTGTTCTTGATTGGTTTTGTACTTGATATTTGCAACTGCAACATATCTGTCAATGTGCATCTCTTTTACAAAGTAAGGCAAACAGGGAAAAGTGTCCCCCCCCCCCCCCTCTCTCAAAAGTTCGATGTCCTGACTAAATCAAGATCAGATCCTTATACTCTTGCTTCGGTCACATTTTGTTTAACAGTCGGATCAATTTTCTCTGCAGTTTCCTTGCAAGTACGTGTCCATTTATGGAAATGGCGCAACCATGGCTAAAATGTGAGAGAACTGAAAAATGTTTTTTAGAGACAAAGAATTGTTGCAATGTCAAACAACAAAAGACTAATACCTGT
>NC_056515.1:8108027-8151368 GCF_014905685.2 Nematolebias whitei
ATATATATATATATATATATATATATATATATATATATATATATATATATTATATTTTATATATTAAAATATAGATTAGATTATCTCATGCAATTGGGAATAATTGGCATATGTGCTATAAATGACTCGGCTACTATGAGACCAAGTTTCAGCTCAATATCTTTGAAATCGACTAAATTTGTTTTGTGTTTTCTTAGGTTAATTTGCTGTGGCATCCATCTTGAAATGGTTTGGCTCCAAGAGATGAGTTGTAGATGTCCATTCAATATTACATTCTATGTTTGTTTAACTAAAAAAAAATTCATATATTTAGCTAATATTAGGGATGGGGTTGATCCAATCAGGTACTGGTATGGGCCTTTGATACCAGCATAATTTACGTATCGGATTTTTCCAATCCAACCTGCAGAGATTTCCCATCCATAATGTATGTCTGTGTCTATCGAAACGTCTCCACATGTGGTTCCCTGCCGGCTGCTCTGCATGTTGGCTTCAAACTATGGAATGGATTTCCTGAACAGAGGCATGTCTCACAGCAATGTGCAATGTCTGCAGAGCCGCTGCACCGAGAGGAGGAAGCTCCATTGTGACCTATAACACAACAAACAATCAAACATAGCACCACGTTAAACCGCAGTAAAGTTAGTTTTACATTGGACATTCGAGCTCCATGGGTTCAGTGGTGTGTTGTTCTTCAATTCCAAGCAGGCAGTCTGATTTCGGTCAGCCGCGCTCAATTTGCCCCGCTCAGTCAGCCCGTCTCGGAGGAGGGGCAGACTGAGTGTGGCTGACCGAAATCAGACTGCCTGCTTCGGACTGATTAAGAAGAACACACCGCTGAAGCCACAGAGCTCGAATGTTTACCGAGAAGTTGCTAAACTTCATCGTAATTAATGACCAACCTCTATCAGTTGTAGAAAATCAATGATTGTGCAGCTTGATACTTCCAGCCAAGATATATTTTACCCTCCAGGAGATATTTATCAGTACAACAGTAGACAATCGTAAAAAAGCATATGAATTAGAAAACATACAAGAAAATTATATATATAAAAAACAAAACGAAACAAAAACAGCTACATTATAAAGTGATGTAAAATACTAAAAAACAGGAACATGTCTGTGTTGGTTTATGCCATGAACTTAGCAGATGTTTGAAGCCATTTAATCCCTTTAATATCCACTTTAAAGCTAGGAATAAAAAAACAAACAAACATGTTTTGTGTTAGCAGGATTTAATTCTAACTTTGAAACTTATCCAACATTAATAAAACTTTACCCAAGTTGCCTTTTTGGACATGCTTGCATATATTTGTACAAATTGTACTTGAGAGGAGATTATTACAGCCTCATATAAAATCAGTAATGAAGATGATATCGGAATAGTATCGGTATCGCCCATATCCATATTTCTTCATGATAGATTTGTGGCAAAACGGCAGATGCAGGGATGGGGTGGAGACTCTGGCAGAAAGAAACCCGTGCAGTGACGTATAGTGCAGTGTTTCACAGGAGTTTTGATCTTGTGTCTTATGGACTATGAAAGGTGTGTGCGAAAATGAACATCCAGCAACCATGTGACCGTGAGTCTACTGTTCTGCTTCAGTTGAAGTATCCTGGGCCCTTTCTTCTCTTAAAAGAAGCTTAACACATCTGAAATCATTGTCAAATCTTTAAAGAACCTTTTTCTAATATGACAAGACTATACAGCTTGCCTTAGACACTGAAGTTGTTGAGGATATTGAATAGATCACTTTTGATACTCTTAGAACAGGTTAAATTATTGGAATGTGGGGTTTTGTGTGCGTTTATGATTTCTTGCTCATATAAAACCAAAGTTTAAATTCTTAATCAAAATGTTTTTTTTTAACAAATAACTGCTAAAAATGTCATCTGTTTTATTTTTTTTTGTTTGTTTTTTTATTACATTTATTATTTGTACAAAATTTAAGAGTGGAATTAGTCTTGGTAAAGGATCCTAAAAGGGCTATGAAATCTTTTTAAAACCTCTAACGTCTTTTAATATTTGCCAAGAGCAAAAGTGTATTTTTTTTATTTTATTTTTTTTATCAAATAACCAAGAAGCTACAACCCTGCCACGAATGCCATGGCCCTGTTTTTTTGCTGACTAAATGCAACAGTGAGTTCATTCAACCTTTATTTAGACAGGTAAATCTCATTGAGCCTCGAGGACTCATTTACAAGAGAGACCTGATTGTTAAGCTAATTTAAGAGTTAAGAGTTGTTAAGCTAATTAAGTCACAGACTGAGTTATACGAAGAACTTCTTTCTTTCCTGCTCCACTCAAACTTAAGGGTTTTGAAGGACTTCAAAGGAACGTTAAGTCACTGTTCAGATGCATGATTGGTGTTGACAATAAGATCCTGTTAACCTTCTAATTTTCTAATACCTGACTAATCAGGTGAATCCACTGGGAGATTAGTACAAGAACACGCAAACATAGTGCCACTCTGCCTAAGTTGTGGAAGCCATACTTGTTATATGTTTTTCCTACTTTGCTATCATGAATTTTAACATTTAAAATGTTGTCTGAGGCCTGTGGATACAGATACAGCACTTTTTCTTCATTTATTTTTGATATTTTCTTTAAGCATTGTATGGTATGACGTGTTGAACTATGTTGTATTGCTGCCCCTTTTTTGCATCATGACAAATATCTAAAATGTTTTCTATTAAGACTACCAGTAGTCTTGCTCTTTATAGAGTATAATAGACCTTTATTGTCATTGCACCTAAATAATCTAATCTAATCTTTATCTACTTTTAAGACTTGTGTCAGAATCTGATGATGTTTTAGGTCATATTTATTAGGGGTGTAACGGTACGCTAAAATCACATTTTGGTTCGGTTCAATTTCAAGGAGGGCTCGGTTCGGTTAATTTTCGATAAAAAAAAGACAAAATGAAGACTTACAAAACGTTTGTTTTGAAAATATGCCAAGTAACAATACGTTTGTATAAAAATAAATAAACGCAACCCCTTTGGATTATATTTAAAATAAACAGCACTCTTTACAATAAATAAACTATACTAACAATAATGAAAATCTTAATAAATACAATAACAGTCAGAACCAGAACAACAAGCAGCAACAGACTGTTTACAATCTAACTAATCAAGTTAGTTTTTGGCCAAAAAGACCAACAAGCACAGATCTATTTGCAGTGAATATCTTCAGTGATGGAGAAAACCACTCACTAACAACAGTAGCAGGAATAAAGAGGTAGCATTTTGCTAATTTTGCAGTGTGGCTGTATTTGGCCTCATTACTCATAACCTCTTCTTGGACCTGCTCCCACCTGTTCCTGGAAAAGTTCAGAGTTCACTCATCACAGACTTCTTAGCTGGAGGTGATCTCTGGTGGATTTCCCTGAAGAGGAAGAAGACTCAGCTGCTGTCTCTGTCCCAGACTGGAAATAAAACACAAAGAGGTAAAAATGAGTTAATAAGATTATAATTTTAAATTAAAAAAGTTAATTAGATAATAATAAAAAATAATAAAAGAACAATATCTCCTCTTGAATGGTTGTTATGAGGTGGTTGAATCTCTTGATCATCATCATCAGGACAGGGCTCTAATCTGGTCCAGGGCTTGTTGACAATATCAGTTTTAGCTTTTTCATAAAGTGCTGCTACAACTTTTTGGCTGAAGTGTTGACGTGATGGGATGTCGTACTGGGGTCAAGAACTTTAAAACAAGCACATCAACAACAGAAACATGGATCTAGAGCTTTAAAAACTCCTACAACTTGTGTTATTACTCTGGACCGATCTGAATTACCTGATAAAGGTTGTTTAAATGCTGCTGTTGTCGGTCTTTGTACCAATCTGCTTTTCTTGCTTGTAGAAGAGACGTTCACGTTCGGATGATGTTGTTTCAAGTGCGTTAACAAGTTAGACGTGTTGCTGCTGCAGATCCAATCTCCGCGAAACAACGTCGATACACAGCTTTGGATTTGTTCACTTAACTTTTAACAGGAAAGCCATAATGTTCCCAAACAGGAGACCGCAACGACATGCTAGGCTGCTAATGCTAGCGTGCTGCAAGATAATAGCGCCGTGCAGAAACACGCTTAGGAATTTTAGTTCCGCGGCGCATAATCTCTCATTAATAAAATGTAACGAGTGAAAAAATAACCGAAACGGTACGCACGTGGACCGAACCGAACATGCCGTACCGAAACGGTTCGGTACACCCATGTGTACCGTTACACCCTTAATATTTACAGAAATATAGAACATTCTTAAGGGTTCTCAACCATTCAAGCACCACTGTAAGCTTTTACTAATTAGGCTATATTTCCTTTCATTTTCAATGGATCAATATGTAGGGTATGCTCATACTCTATCAGTAAAGCTGAGCTCATCTGCACCCGCAGTTTCCACTTTATAATTTTTTCAAAGTAAAACAAACAGACGCTGGGAAGCTCTTATTTGCTTTTCTCATCTTTTTCTATGGGAGGGGGTAGCGTGTGTTCAGTAGGTGTTCTGTCTAAACAACTCTAAAAAAAATGCACTACTAGGGAAAAAAAAAATGCGTGCCACTGCCATCTGTTTGTTTAAAAAAACATGACGGTTGCATTAATTAAAATGGTCCATTTTAATTAGACTTTGAATATTCACTAATCTCTGACCATCTCTACTGTTGAGCAGCAATAGTTGCGTCTGTAAGGTAATTGCTGATGTGTTTTTGTCTTGGAATTGTTCAAACAACCTTCATTCAGCATGCTGAAGATCAGCATTCTGCCCAAACATCTTTTTTTAGAGTCCCACTTGCTGACCAATAGTGTTATTTATTTATTTTACATATTTAATAAGTAACACCAGGCTGCTACTTACCTTCTTAATTTTTATAGATATGTATGTTATATGTAAAACCCAAAGGGTCAGATAGAAGGAAATACTTCTGTAGCCTGACGTACAGCGTCCATACAGTGCCTCTCAGCTCAATAAAACTCTTCATTTCTCTTCTCTGTGTATTTCTGTGTTATGATCACAGCGAGGACTATAAAAGCTCCAGCTTTGTAATGATGCAGATGTTTTATAGCAGTCGGAGGATGGCTTTAATATCCAACCAAGCCTCCTAGGGAGCACAACAGTTTGTTGAACATCTCATCTGTGTCTTCACACCATTGTTCACACATAGCCCATAGCTACAGAGGCAGTTGCTATGGCAACAGTGCTTTTCATCTCTGTAGGCAACATGGATGAGTTTTTATGTTTCTCCACCCCTTCAGCTCCTCAGGTAATGTTTCCCTGAGTGTAGATGTGATGACCCGTGGTGACATAGTTGTCCACTGTCAGTTTGTGACACACACACATACACACACACACACAGCCGTTTTCAGCTAAATCACACTTGGTGTATATAATGTGAGTCTATGTAGGCTACAGAGAAATATGAGCAGTTTTAATAAGAACAAGAGAACATCGGTTCTTTAGACCCATTCAATAAACTGAGCTGTACCTCTTACTGCTTGTTTGGGTGGTGTTAGCTGTGTGTGCACACAAGTACCATTTGGAGACAGTTATACTTCTGTGTCACATCACCTGCTGTAAACCCATTCATAGTTTAATTCATGATGATTGAGAGGTCATGCCACAGACTAAATTGTTTTTGTCACTGATACAATAGTTGAAATAATAAAACCCCAGTACTGTGAAAAGAGATTATTGTCAATACAGATGTGGAAATTTCTCCATGTGCTTGTGAACAATCTTCAGTGATGCAGTGACCGGACATAATCAGGAATTTGCAGCTGACACAAAGTTTATTCATAGTTTATGGTGCTCCTGGATTTGTTTATGTTTACCAGGAAAATGTTTGCCTGAACTGAAATGAGGATTCTACATTTGAACTAAATCTTGCAGGGCTTGTCGCCATCTTATTTAGGGATGGAAATCTATAAATTCCTCATGATTAGATTTAATTCTGATTGAGAAGGTTGTGATTATAAAAAGCATAGGCTCTTGTAGACCTATAAGAAACATGTTTGCTCTACACTGCAGTGTTAAACAGTTTTCTTTCAGACTACAATTTGGGATCAAAAAAGGGAATCAAAATGTTGAGTATAGGGATATTAAATTCTATGGCAATGGATGTTCTTGCACCATGCAAGAGCTGTCTCACCAACATGCTTCAGTCTTTTTTCAACTTCATATCCTGTTTTAG
This sequence comes from Nematolebias whitei, assembly GCF_014905685.2. Taxonomy (NCBI): domain Eukaryota; kingdom Metazoa; phylum Chordata; class Actinopteri; order Cyprinodontiformes; family Rivulidae; genus Nematolebias; species Nematolebias whitei. The sequence goes on from NC_056515.1 coordinate 8,114,221, forward strand.
AACGTGGGAATGGCTTTGTATTTTTGGCATTGGATCATCATGTTCTAGGGTGGCTCCAAAGGATGCATCACAGTACACAATCCCTTTTATTTTTCCTGTCACTGAACGCTCATGTAGATATTTGCCAAGAATAGTTGAAATACAATTTGTAGTGTGCGTTTCCTTTTCAAAGTTAGGAGGAGACTTTGACATGTTTTGGTTACCATTGGCAGCTAGTAGATACCACAGTCTGATTTTTTTTTTTTTATTTGTTCTGAATGGAAATGTCCACAAGTCTTTGTGTGGCTCTTGTCAATATAATGTTTCCCTTTTACTTCATAGAAGCCACATTAATTTCAAACTATGACATTTCAGTGTTTCCCTAGGTTACATGCCTTGGGAGGGTTCTCACCTCATAGGCATTTGTCAACAGGAGGTAGGAGGGGATTGTTGGTGGCGCACTATGGTAGTATTGCCGGTGCCGAAGTATTTGTAGTGAAGTGTTATGGTACAAATGTACTATGTCTAAGCAGAGCTGCTACAATCTCAGCTCCCCATTCAGAAGTAGCAGACCTGTCTGCCATGGGGGTGGGGGGTGGGGCATTTAGTAGGCAGGGGTGCTTGGTTCTGGATAATGATAGGGTAAACACTGTGTTTTATGCAAAAATTGCTGCTCTTATGCATCTGTTAGCCATAATGTGAACATATTTGTAATTTGTGTTTACACAGTAAATATTATGGGTGTTGCACTGCCTGTATTGTCATCAAAGCATGTGTTTATACAATGATAACATTTGTTCTATGCATTTGACCCATCACACATGAAAGTGGAGCAGTGGGCAGCTACTTTAGCCCCTGAGGAGCAGTTAAGGAATAGGTGTCTTGCTCAGAGAAACAGTAACATAAGGGCAGGGAATCGACCTTGCGACGTTCCAATCTCAAGATGCCTGCCGTACTACTGCGCCACAACGGCCCCAAATATGTATTTCTGTTAACAGTTTTCAGCTGAATACCCTTCCTGACTCAACCTGCGATCAAACCTGCAACCTCAGGATTACCAGATCACGGCACTGATCTCCAAGCTCCCACAGCCCCCAGTCAACATTAAAGAATAAACAATGTTTTATATTTTTGAACTGATTCGTGTTGGTCTATGTTCACATCACAATGCATTAAAAAGAGGCACCTGCTCCCTGTGAGCTTGAACAAGTGGTTCAAAATGGATTCACTGAAGGATGTCTTGTATTTGATCAATGATGGAAGGAAAACCTCAGGGACCTTGATGGTCGATTCTCATGTGATGCTGTCCAGCTGTGTCCATGTTCCAGTGTTGCACCATCTCCTGCTGCACCCAAGACTAGAACAGTGTTTTATCAGACAGCAATAAGCAAATACTCTGCATTGCTCCTCTGTTTTTCACAGGCTTCCTGCTCTTCAAGGACTTCTGTATGCTTGAGATCGACGAGGCCGTGCCACTGCTCAAGTTCTATGAAGAGGCAAGTCTTTCTGTGTGTGTGTGTAATTAGGTGAAGAAAAGGATGTGTGATTAGGCGTCTAATCCGGCTCATTCAGATTTAGTCCTCAGAAGCGCTTTGTGTCGAGCTCCTATTCCTGTTTCAGATCAAGGACTACGAGAAGCTGGACTCTGAGGAGGAGCGCTTGAGCCGCAGCCGGAAGATTTACGACACCTACATCATGAAGGAGCTGCTTACCAGTTCACATGTGAGGACGACACTTCTCAGATTCACACTGCGTCACTCGTGTACTCAGGGTCAAGTACATGCAGGCACACGCTCAGAACAAACACTGGCTTATCACTGATCATCACACTGTGGGTCTCACCATGTACCAGCTAATGAAAACACATTTTCTTCTGGTATATTTCTTGTGAAATATTTAATATAAATGCAATTATATTTAGATTAAATTAGCATAGAGAAATTTCAGCTCAAACCTGCACCAGTCAGTGTCATTAAAGTTTTAAGTGTGCATCCTGCCAATAATCTTATATTTCAGCTCTTTTCATGGTTTGGTTTAAATGGACTGTACTTATATAGTGCCTTTCTATCTTATCGAGATACTCAAAGCACTTTACAACACAATCTGTCTCCTCATTTACCCATTCATACAGCACTCTACTAGATCTCTACAAAGATAATTGAACAAATCATTCTAAAGAGACTAATCATAGCTTTATCACATTCATACACTGATGGGACACACATCAGAGGCTATGAGGGGTTCAGTGTCTTGCCCAGGAACACTTCAACATGTGACTGCTGGTGGATTCGAACCCCAACTCTCGCATTGGAGGACGACTGCTCTAACCACTCAGCCACAGCCACCCCAAGTTTAGTTGTCTATCACTTTCCTTTTGTATGTGCATTTGATTGACCAATGACTAAACTTTCCTATTCAAATGAGACACAGGCTAGTAATGTTGTAGTTAAATACTTGCATGTATATTTGCATGTGTTTAAACAGATGCTTGTGTTTTACAATTATTTGCTGAAACAAGATCAAAGTTGTGGCGTACAAAATATGCATTTATGCAGAATGAAATTATTTTTTACATTGACTTTAAACGTAATATAAAAATGTTAAGTAGCTGAAAATACCATTTCGTCTACAATGGTTTAAAAATGGATCCATTCTCTTTGAAATTTTCCAATTTTTGTCTTTTTACAACCACAACTTCAAAATGTTTTACTGATATTTATTTTACAACACAAATAATGCATAGTTGTGATGTTAAAAGAAAATGATGCATGCTTTTTCAGTTTCTTTATCAATAAACTGGGATGTATGTTTGTCGTATACATAAATGAATTAGTGAATAGAGTTCACTCGTGTTTAATTTAACCTCAGTATGAATCCAGCTGTAATGAGAAGGCCTCATAGTTTTTTTTTTTTTTTTTTTAAACCTCAGTCATCAAAAAGCATCATGAAGAACAAGGAGTACACCTGATGGGCCATTGACCAGGTTGTTGAGAAGTTTAAAGCAGAGTTTGGTTATAAAACAATATGCCCAACTTTAATGTCTCAGAGATCTGTTTATCATTTGAGAATGAGAGGGAGGCTGGTGGAACAGTTAGGCTACAAGGAACAGAGATCACAAAGGTGCAGGACTTCAAGTACTTGGGGTCCACTGTGAAAAAAAAGAGTCCAGGCAGGATGGAGTGGATGGAGAAAAGTTTCAGGAGTGATTTGTGACAAAAAGGTGTCGGCAAATGTCAAAGGAAAAGTTAAAAAGACAGTGGTGAGACCAGCTATGTTGTATGGTCTGGAGACAGCGACATGGACAAAAAGACAGGAGACAGAACTGGAAGTGGCAGAAATGAATATGTTGAGGTTCTCCTTAGGAGTGACAAGGATGGATAAGATTAGGAATGAGATCATCAGAGGTACAGCACAGGTTGAACAACAGGGAGATAAAATTACAGAGGACACACTGAGGTGGTTCGGACATGTCCAGAGGAGGGACAGTGGGTATATTGGTAGAAGGAGGTTAGAAATGCAGCTGCCAGGAAAAAGAGAAAGAGGAGCTATATGAATGCAGTTAGAGAGGACATGGAGGTAGTTGGAGTGAGGACAGAGAATGCAGAGGACAGAGATGGAGGAGGAGGACTCACTGTGTAGACCCCTGAAGAAGGAATAGACAAAAGAAGAAGTTTATCATCCCATTGTATGAATAAATTAAACTCTGTTAACTGTATAAATTTGTCCTGATGCATGCTCAATAATCTAGGTAGAAAAATCTAAAAAAGTTCAATCTGGTCCTCTGTATAAATCTGTCGTTGAGATAGTTTTGTCATCAGATTTCCCTCATGTCTTTGTCTTGAACAAAAACACACCTGACTCCTAGAATCTGATTTCATTAGCTAGCTTCACCATTTAGTCACAATTTCTTATATTGTGATTATTTTGATTTTTGAGGTTAAGTGACAACATTGCATATATTTTTTAATATGGGAAGATTCTATACTTTGAAATTTCATTTTTTTAGATCATCAATTCAGGTCAAATCTGCTTAGTTTCACCTCAAACCAGCTGAAGTAAGTTAATATTCTCCACTGCACACCTGGCTGCAGCTTTTGTTCACCTGAAATGCAACATGTTGGGATGTAAAGTGAAGTTGTTGCTTGTTGCATCACAGGGAGGAAGTTAATAAACCAGCCACCCACTCACTCTCAGATATTAGTCCTGTGCTCTGTAGCAGCAGCATGTTTCACCAGGTGATACATGTCCCCACTCAGGGAAAACAGAAATGAAACAACTGTTCAATCTGCTGCTTTAATCACCCTTCATGTATATGTTGCAGTCATTTTCCAGCAAGGCAGTGGGACATGTGCAAGCTCACTTGGTAAAGAAACGAGTCCCCCCAACGCTCTTCCAGGTAAAACAGTTTCCACACAGGTGTTTGTCTTTTGCCATTACTCAAAAATTACTCTTTAGAGGCAAATACTGAGTGAATTAAACATTTTCTGATCTTTATTAACCAAAATATAGACAGAAGACTGGAAATATAGCAACTAATGTAATTTTGTCTGCAATTCATATCAGATTTTTACTGTAGAAAGTTACAACTAACCCTAAAAATAAAAATACATCATATTGTGAAGATAGATGTAAGGACACAAGTGCAGACATTAATCATATGCCTGACTCTGTAATCACTGTTTTTTCATGTTGCGATGACACTATCTGTAAACAAAGCCCAACTCTGACCTTCTTATCATTTGTTAAAATCTAATTACACTGAGGAAATAAGTATTGCTACGCTGCTGAATTTGCAAGTTTTCCCACCTACAAAGAATGGAGACGTCTGTAATTTTTATCGTAGCTACTCTTCAACTGTGACAGACAGAATCTAAGACAAAAACTCAGAAAATCCATCCATCCATTATTTTTACCCGCTTCTTCCTTTTCGAGTCACGGGGGTCGCTGGTGCCCATGTCCAGCAGTCACTGTGCGAGAGGCGAGGGACACCCTGGACAGGTCTCCAGTCCATCACAGGGACACATAGAGACAAACGAGACAAACAACCATTCACTCTCTCACTCACACCTAGAGACAATTTAGAGTTTCCAGTCTGTCTAACATGCATGTTTTTGGGCTGTGGGAGAAAACCCACGCATGCACGGAGCGAACATGCAAACTCCACCCAGAAAAACCCCTGGACCGGGATTTGAACCAGGGTAACCTGCTCGCTGAGAGGGACCATTCTACCAGTTACGCCACCGTGCTGCCCATAACTCAGAAAATCACATTGTATAATTTAATTTTTTTTCATTTACATTTTATTGCATGAAATAAGTATTTGATCACCAGCCAGCAAGAATTCTACTGTATTTCTCACAAACCTGTTTTTTTCTTTAAGAAGCCCTCCTATTCTGCACTAGAGCTCTCATTTCTAACCCAAACCTGGAGCCCGGCCCCACCCGACCCAGATTTGGACCAGGCTGGACCATAATAATGTGCTTAATGTGTGGACCAGTTCAGTGTCGGGCTTTTTATTGTCAGGGATGCGCGCAGTCGATGAGCCAATATATGCAAACATGGCTTGCTGCACGCGGCCATTTCGCCGTGCGCTGACCGGACAGTTGAAAGAGGTAAAAAGTTCAGTTAAGCTTCAGATGGACTACTGCCAGTGACCCATCAGCCCAAATGGATGTTCATTCAGCCGCTGTACTCAGAGGATGTGCGCGGCTGACGACTCAAACAGGTGAGATCACAAAATATCCTACATGTCAGAGCAGGGTCCAATGCAGGCAGAAGCAGGGGAAGCATTTAATGCGCTTTGATGGCTCCTCAGCTCCGATCTTCTGCCCCCTCAGTCGTTTCGGATTATTTGAACCGAAATGCAATTCTATTCTGCACTCATTACTTGTATTAATTGCACTTGTTTGAACTCATTACCTGTATAAAAGACACCTGTCCACACTCAATCAATTACACTCTAAGCTTTCCACCATGGCCAAGACCAAAGGCTGTCTAAGGACACCAGAGACTAAACTGTAGACCTGCACAAGGCTGGGATGGGTTACAGGACAACAGGCAAGCAGCTCAGTGAGAAGACAACATCTTTTGGTGCAATTATTAGAAAATGGAAGAAACTCAAGATGACTCCATCTTCCTCAGTCTGTGGCTCCATGCAAGATCTGGCCTCGTGGGGTAATGATGATGCTGAGAAAAGTCAGGAATCAGTTCAGAACTGCACAGGAGGACCTGGGTCAAGGACCTGAAGAGAGCTGGGACAACAATCTCACAGAGGACCATTACTAACACACTACACACTCATGGTTTAAGATCCTGCACGGCATACAAGGTCCCCCTGCTCTTGTCTGAGCCCTTGAACATATATTTTTTTAAAGTTCAAGGACAGACATCTTCATTTCAGTGTCAAACTCTTCACACATTTTATAAAAACCCTCAGACTGTTTCAAGTCAAACTATTTACATGTATTACTGTGAACTCGGGATGGTAACAGAAAGCCCTGTAGATCACCATATCTTTGTTCTCTGATAACTGAATATGACACATTTGATTTACTTGTACAAAGTTATCCAATCGGTGGCTCAGTTGGTAGAGCTGCTGCCTCTCTTGCACAATGATAGTTGGACATGGGAACCAGTGACCCCTGCGACTCAGAAAGGAAGATGCAGGTAAAGATCATGGATGGATGGAAGTTATCCAATCAAACTAATTTTTAAAGGCTTACCTGGTCTCAGGGCCTTTAGGTGCTCAGTGACCTTATGTCTCCTTGTAGAGCCACTGGCTCAGTAATTCACAGTGAATCAAGTTGGAAGCGTTGAATGCTTTTTATGTAAAGCGTTTCTGGGACAAACAGCTTTTTGTACGAGACACGTTGGTCAAACATGACATGGAATTCCATAGCTGCAGAAATGGAATTGAATTTTGACTCGCATAAATTTAAGTTAAAACAAAAGAAGAGCAACTTTGTCATGAAGCACAGCTGCCTTTCTTCTTTTAAAAATATAATTGTAATTTAAGGATGATATTTCACAATGACAAGACTTCTGGTATCGATCTTTTGTACAATTCAGACAAAATACGAATAAAAGTCCACATAGACAAAAATGGAGTTTTAATGAAAAGCATTAAGAAAACTCGGTCTTTCTTTGAGCCCTCTGTCTCGGACTTCACAGTAGAAATGTCTTTCACAGTTTAAGGTCAAGGTTTCTTTCCCACACCTTAGTAATAAACTCAGTAATTTTTGAGCTGTCTAAACTTTACAATTTTTCACAAACAAAATCCCTTACCCTTTGAGTGTCCCAATGATCCTAGGAGCTATGCTGTCAGGGGCTTTACGCCCCTAGTAGGGTCACCCATGGCAGACAGGTCCTAGGTGAGGGACCAGACAAAATGCAGCCCAAAGACCCCGAGGAAGAGAAAAATTAATGGACTTAATGTTCCTTTACCCAGACGTGGGTCACTGGTGCCCCACTCTGGAGCCAGGCCTGGAGGTGGGGCACTCGGGCGAGCGCCTGGTGGCCGGGCTTTTACCCATGGAGCTCGGCCGGGTACAGCCCGAAGAGGAGACGTGGGTCCCCCTTCCCATGGGCTCACCACCTGTGGGAGGGGCCAAAGGGGTCGGGTGCAATGTGGGATGGGTGGTGGCCGAGGGCGGGGACCCTGGCGGTCTGATCCTCGACTACAGAAGCTGGCTATTGGGACGTGGAATGTCACCTCACTGGTGGGGAAGGAGCCTGAGCTGGTGTGTGAGCCTAAGAGGTTCGGGCTAGAAATAGTCGGACTCACCTCTACGCATGGCTCTGGCTCTGGAACCAGTTTCCTTGAGAGGGGCTAGCCACTCTTCCACTCAGGAATTGCCCCTGGTGAGAGGTGCAGAGCAGGAGTGGGCATACTTACTGCCCCCCAACTTGGTGCCTCTGTGTTGGGTTCACCCCGGTGAATGAGAGGTTGGCCTCCCTCCGCCTACGCGTGGGGGGACTGACTGTCATTTGTGTTCATGCACCAAACGGCAGTTAAGATTATCCACCCTTTTTGGAGTCCTTGGAGGGGGTACTGGAAAGTGCACTTCCTGGGACTCCCTTGTTCTGCTGGGGGACTTCAATGCTCATGTGGGCAATGACAGTGAGACCTGGAGGGGTGTGGTTGGGAGGAACGGCCTCCCTGATCTGAACCAGAGTGGTGTTCTGTTGTTGGACTTCTGTGCTCGTCATGGATTGTCAATAACGAACACCTTGTTCAAGCATAAGGGTGTCCATATGTGCTCTTGGCACCAGGAAACCCTAGGCTGCAGTTCGATGATCGACTTTGTCATTGTCTCATCTGATCTGTGGCCACATGTCTTGGACACTCGGGTGAAGGGAGGGGTGGAGCTGTCCACTGATCACTACCTGGTGGTGAGTTGGCTCCGATGGTGGGGGAGGATGCCGGTTAGATCCGGCAGACCCAAACATATTGTGAGGGTTTGCTGGGAACGTCTGGCAGAGTCTCCTGTGAGACGGAGTTTTAACTCCCACCTCCGGGAGAACTTCGAACATGTTCCGAGGGAGGTGGGGACATTGAGTCTGAGTGGACCATGTTTGTGCCTCTATTGTCAAGGCGGCTTACCAGAGCTGCGGCCGCAAGGTTGTCGGTGCCTGTCGCGGCGGCAACCCTCGAACCCGATGGTGGACACCATCGGTGAGGGATGCTGTCAGGCTGAAGAAGGAGTCCTATTGGGCCTTTTTGGCCTGTGGGACCCCGGAAGCAGCTGATGGGTATCGGCAGTCCAAGCGACATGCGGCTCGGGTGGTCACTGAGGCAAAAACTCGGGCATGGGAGGAGTTCGGAGAGGCCATGGAGAATGACTTCCACACGGCTTCGAGGCGATTCTGGTCCACCATCTGGCGTCTCGGGGGGGGGAAAGCGGTACGCCACCAACACTGTTTATAGTGGGAGTGGTGTGCTGCTGACCTCAACTCGGGATGTTGTGGGTCGGTGGGCGGAATACTTTGAAGACCTCCTCAATCCCACCGACACGTCTTCCACTGAGGAAGCGGAGCCTGGGGACTCTGGGTCGGGCCCTCCAATCTCTGGTGCTGAGGTCACCGAGGTGGTTAAAAAGCTCCTCGGTGGCAGGGCCCCAGGGGTGAATGAGATTCGCCTGGAGTTCCTTAAGGCTCTGGATGTTGTAGGGTTGTGTTGGCTTACACGACTCTGCAATATTGCGCGGACATAGGGGGAAGTTCCCCTGGATTGGCAGACCTGAGTGGTGGTCCCCCTATTCAAAAAGGGGGACCGTAGAGTGTGTTCCAACTACAGGGTAATCACACTCTTTATCCTCCCTGGTAAGGTATATTCGGTGGTTCTGGAGAGGAGGGTCCGTCGGATAGTCGAACCTCGGATTCAGGAGGAGCAATGCAGTTTTCCTCCTGGCCGTGGAACACTGGATCAGCTCTACACTCTCAGCAGGGTCCTGGAGGGTGCGTGGGAGTTTGCCCAACTGGTCTACATGTGCTTTGTGGACTTGGAGAAGGCGTTTGACCGCGTCCCTCGGGTAACCCTATGGGGGATACTCTGGGAGTATGGGGTACCAGGCCCTTTGATACGGGCTCTTACGTCCCTGTATGACCAGTGTCAGAGCCTGGTCCGCATCGCCGGCAGTAAGTCGAGCTTGTTCCCGGTGAGAGTTGGACTCCGCCAAGGTTGCCCTTTGTCACAGATTCTGTTCATAACTTTTATGGACAGAATTTCTAGGCGCAACCAAGGTGTTGAGGGGATCTGTTTTGGTGGCCTTAGGATTGCGTGTCTGCTTTTTGCAGATGATGTGGTCTTATTGGCTTCATCAGATCGTGATCTACAGCTTTCGCTGGAGCGGTTCGGGTTTGCAGCCGAATGCGACGCGGCCGGAATGAAGATCAGTTCCTCCAAATCCGAGGCCATGGTCTTGAGCCGGAAAAGGGAAGAGTGCCCTCTCTGGGTCAGGGAGGAGGTCGTACCGAAGTGGATGAATTCAAGTATCTTGGGGTCTTGTTCACGAATGAGAGAAAAATGGAGCGTGAGATCGATAGGCGGATAGGTGCAGCGTCTGCAGTGAAGCGGGCGCTGTACCGCTCTGTCGTGGTGAAGAGAGAGCTGAGTCAAAAGGCGAAGCTCTCAATTTACCGATCATTCTATGATCCTACCCTCATCTATGGTCACGAGCTTTGGGTTGTGACCAAAAGAATGAGATCTCGGATACAAGCGGCCGTAATGAGTTTTCTCCGCAGGGTGTCTGGGCTCTCCCTTAGAGAGAGGGTGAGAAGCTCAATCATCTGGGAGGGACTCAGAGTAGAGCCGCTGCTTCTCCACGTCGAGAGGAGCCAGTTGAGGTGGCTTGGGCATCTGTTTAGGATGCCTCCTGGGCGCCTCCCTGGTGAGATGTTCTGGACACGTCTCACCGGAAGGAGGCCCAGAGGAAGACCCAGGACACGCTGGAGGGACTATGTTTCTCGGCTGGCCTGGGAACGCCTCAGGATTCCCCCGGAAGAGCTGGCCCAAGTGGCTGGGGAGAGGGAAGTCTGGGCCTCCCTACTTAGGCTGCTACCCCCGCGACCCGACCCCAGATAAGCGGAAGAAAATGGATGGATGGAAAATCCCATACCCACAATTTGTATCCCTTCTAATACAGTTTGAACATCGAAACGTATCCATTTTGTATCCTTTCACACGTCTTTCACTGCTGTACGACCTATTTTTTTCCAAACCCTCTGAGTGCACATATCTACACTTCTTACCGTCCATTGGATCTGAGTTTAGAGTTCCTTTCAATTTGAAATTGAGGATCTTTTTACTTTGCTACATTTTTTACTTAAAACATGTGGACACAGAGAAAAAGAAATGCATGCCCAGAAACTTCTGCTCTTTATACTTCAGGAATATTTTCAGCATCAGTGATTGTTTTTGCTGAGTGATTGTAGGTTCGAGGTCCCATTCACATTTGTGTCTGCCTGTCATAAGAACATCTCACGGTATAACAGACACTGTTATGTGGTTAGCATTGAAACTTTAATGAGCCACTTGCAGCATCTATAACATTTCATTTGATTTGGGGTCTTTTTGTATTTCTTATACACTTTATATATCAAAAGATAGGTGGTTTGTCATCCGGGCATATTAAAGTAAATCCCATATAAAGATTGAACTTTTTGAAAGAAATTTGGGATTTTGGGCAGTAGCATTATTGGCAGCCTTGATATATTTTCAAAAATGTTTTTGTCTTACTACTTAATCTGCTTTTGATTCCGTATCTGACTAAATTTTGCTATATTTTGTGTCTTTATGGACTAAAAGCCAGTTGAGGACCAGTATTGATCATGAGTTTAGGTGATAAAGTCAAGGGTGTACTGTTTGTTACTAAACACTTATTTTACGTATAAACATGAAATAAATAAATTAACACTTGTTGTGATTTGATCCCATAAAAGATAAGAGAAATATGTTGGTATATTTTTTGTAATGATGTTTGTATTTATTATTTTTTGTCGTAATGCAAACATGTATATGTGTGCGTGTGCAGCCATACATTGAGGAGATCTGTGACAGCTTGAGAGGCAATATCTTCCAGAAGTTCATTGAGAGGTGGGACAATATACAAATTGAAATTGTGTTTCAATATTTCACTTTACCTCATGCAGGTTTTATCCTTTTTTATTTGATTTTTGTTCTCAGTGACAAATTTTCCCGTTTTTGCCAATGGAAGAATGTGGAACTCAACATACACGTAAGTATTAGCTTTGGAGGTTGCTTTCGCACCCGTACTTCATCTCCTTTGATCCACATCGGGATATTTCTTGTCAGACAGCATCTTCTGTACTTTTTTTTTTTAACAGTTATTTAATGAACAGCAGGTGTTCTGTGAAGCAAAGGATGTCGGTAATAAAAAGAGTCTTAAGACTGTTACATCCACCCCTCTGATCTTTGTTTTTTTTTTTTTCCCATCAGTATAGTAGTTTTTGAAGATTTGGAGCTACAGTTCCCAAAGGGATTGGGGCATTTAAAAAGATCATTCAGAAAAATACTAAGTTCCAATCCCCGTTTTCCCATTACAAAGTTAAATTGGCTGAAATATGAGGGCAATCCTGTAAAATGTTGTGGTTGCTGCAGTTATTTGAGTTTGCAAATAACCAAAGATCCATCACCTTGGAGCGAAGAAGGGGAACTGGGGGTAGAACTGTCATTTCTAACCCGAACCCGGAACCTGGATTTGGGCCGGGCCATAATAATGTTTGGGCCGGGTCTATGTCAGGCTTTTGATTGCATCAGCAGACGCACGCGGCTGACTATCCAATTATATGTCAACATGGCTTGCCATTTGACTGCGCACTTACCGGCCTTGAAAGAGGTAAAAGAAAGTTCAGTTAAGCTTCAGATGGGAATGTACTGCCAGGCAGCGATCCATCAAAGCCCAAATGGACGTTCGTTCAGCCGCTGTACTCAGCGGACGCACGCATCTGACGACCCAAACAGGTGAGATCCCAAAATATCCGACATGTCAGAGCAGGGTCCTTGTCTGAATAATGCAGAATGCAGCAGAAGCAGAGATTTAATGAGCTTGGACGGCCATGAAAGGACAAACAACCCAACAACCCCTCAGCTCCGATCTTTTTCCCCCTTAGCTGCGTGTGTTCACCGACCGTTAATAACAATATAAACAGTCAAAGCTTAATTAAAAATGTTCGGGGGGGGGGGCGTGTTTCCATGTTTGGACCTGTAATTACTGTTAATTGGTCGGGTGGGTTTCGGAAATGATGACTTGGACCTGTAATTACTGTTAATTGGTCTGGTGGGTTTCGGAAATGACGACTACAGGGTGGGGCCAGATTGGGTCGGAATTTTTGGGCCCGAATGCAACTCTAATTGGGGGTAGCCAATGGGGTGGCCAAAGATTAATCTAAGGTGGTTAAGGCCACCATTGGCCACCCTCCGACTCCATCATTGCACCTAGTCATAGATAACGTTGCTCCCTCCACTTGACAGAATCTGTCAGTTATTACTGTGAAAAATTCCAACAACTCCCTCAGTTCTTCTCCACAGTGCAACTCCTACCCTCTTGAATACTTTGTATGGAAAACATTAACGTCAATGCTAGTTTATTTCTATAACATACAAACAACAAAAGCTGACCAAAGTGCTTTACAGTTAAGTCAGATTAAAAAGAGTAATAAATACATATTGTGTCTCTCAAAAAAACATAAAGGTAACAATAAAATAGACAACAATAAAAATCAGCTCTAACTGGTTCTCAGACACTGCATGGATCAAATGCCAAGGAAAACTGGAGTCTTGGGCAGAGATTTAAAAGTTTCAACAGTCTCAGCGGTCTTTAAATTACATTAAGGTGTACTTGCATTCCCTGTTTAATTACAGTCCAGAAAAACACTCATCTCAAAAACTGCAAACATTTACTATTCAAATCCCTCTGAGACGAGGGACATCAGTGTACCGCTTGCCTTAGCTGCGTTTAGGCTAGCTGTTAGCTCATCAGTTCTGCTGGACTTAAAATATTGTAAATCTGTCTCCAAATGGAGGCTATTCAATGTATCGTCTACAAACGGGTTAGATATGATTGATTTATAAGTTAACACAGAAATCCACTTCAGAATGGTAAAACTGTTCAAGTCATTGTTTGACTGCCACAGTTGGTTGAGATGGTATTCAGACTGCTGCTGTCAGGACTCGGTAAATGATTTTTCTCTATGATCTGCTCCCATGCTGCCTTGTCATGTTACTCTGTTTTAATATTCATAGTGCAAAGAAAACTAATAGTTTTCCATTTTCTGTAAACTTTGGCTCTGGCAGCATCTTTACACCTTGTCTAAAAATTAGTGTCTGCTGCCAAAGAAAGGAATTTAGAAACAGGAAGAGAAAGAAAACAATGGTAGCTTTTGGTTTCACTTAATTTCTTGCCCACACCGATCAGTGAGTGAAAACATTTGGTCATACGGAGTGAGAAGTTACTGAGCTGGAATGAGTTCTTGATGACTCACTGTGGATTGAAGCAGCTTTTAATCCAGACATCGGGATAATCCTGACAACAAATCCTGGAATCTTTCATTGCTTCTGTTACGTTACTATGAGCGTTCCACTTTAAAACGGATTGTTCTGCAATACTCTTGGATTATTTAGATAACTACAACTATTTTTGTCATAAATTCTGAACACTGGATAAAAACAGAAAAAATATTGTACAAACTTAACATACAGGTCTCAGCAGTCAGCTCTAAAGCAGCAAATCAGTTGTAAACATCTTGGTGTGAAAGTCCTCTACAGGATTCCTTCGCGTTTTGCCTTTGCTAACGTTTGCTCTCCACTTTGTTTCTCCTCAGCTAACAATGAATGATTTCAGCGTACATCGAATCATTGGCAGGGGTGGCTTTGGGGAAGTGTATGGCTGCAGGAAGGCTGACACTGGGAAAATGTAAGACAACACTGTATGAAAACTTTTGAAACAAATAAACCTAACTTTTTTTTAAATTATGCTTTATTTATTGTGTTTAAATTAGTAATAATGATTGTTTTTTGTTGTTTGGATGTCAGGTATGCCATGAAGTGTTTGGACAAGAAGAGGATCAAGATGAAGCAGGGGGAGACACTGGCGCTCAACGAGAGAATCATGCTGTCCTTAGTCAGTACAGGGGTGAGCTACGAGACCAGTTGTTTCTCATTTGGTCAGGCAGGAACAAGTTTTGCAAAGTGAATATTTACTAAATTTATTCAAATGAACAATCCATTTAAATTCCCAGTTTGAAAGCAACAAAACAGAAAGATTACCAAGGCAGATTAATACTTGTGTAAACTGGTGTCAGTGTTGAACAGGCAGACTCTTCCAGGGCCTCATATGTCATCAGTAGGATTGTCAGCAATCGAGTGAACGCTGGCGCGTCTGGCTGCCGCTGCTCACCGGCTGCTATTTTTGTGATTTGGAGACACTGACTCAGTAGAATCCTTTTGGTCCAGAACTCGTCGTCCTCCCCGTAATTCTGACAGGACTGTCAACCGCAGTGTGTTAGCCCACCTGGCTAGGTCGGCTAACACTATCGTCAAGCATCGCAACTCCAACATAAACTTCGGTCTTTTAAATGTCCGCTCTCTCACTGGAAAGGGACATCTCATCCAGAATCTCCTTCTCGACCGTAAGTTGGACTTTCTTTGCTTGACTGAAACATGGCAACAGCCCAACGACTTTGTTTCTCTCAACAAGTTTACCCCACCTGAGTTTGTTTACATCTGTCGCCCCCGCAACTCAGGGAGGGGCGGTGGTCTCGCGATAATTCATCGGAAGCACTGGAAAGTCCTCCCTGTCTCTGCCCCCCTCTTCCACTCATTTGAATACAATGCATCTCAGCTCCCTGGATCTACTCCTATTATTTTATGTACTGTTTATCGACCACCGAAGCCAAATAAGGATTTTTTTGTATGACTTTGCTGCTCTTCTCACTCATCTTTCTGTTCTCTCTCCCAATATGATTATTGTTGGTGACTTTAATATTCACATGGACAATGACAATAACCTTCTCACCAGAGATTTGACTTCCTGTCTGGATAGTTTTGGACTCCAGCAATACATCAAATTCCCTACTCATTCTAAAGGTCATATTCTGGATTTGGTTTGTTGTTCTGGTGTCACCCCTACTCACTGCAAAGCCATTCTGTTTCCCACTTCTGATCATATGTTTATTTCTTTTGATGTAAATATAATAGCTTTGAAAACTTGTACTCCTCGTGACATTACATTTAGGAAAATTAATGATATTGATACTGACAGTTTCTCATCTGCTATATATGACCTTCCATCTAGTCACTGCTCTTCAACCCCTGATGAACTCACTTCCTACTATAATGTCAACCTCCAAAACCTTCTTAACACATTTGCTCCACTCAAACACAGATCTGTTTCATTTTCTCGCTCAGCACCATGGTTTACGTTCAACCTGCGTCTTCTCAAAGCCAAGGGACGCCAACTGGAACGCCTGTTCAAAAAAACTGGACTCACTATACACAAAGAAATGTATAACAATTATATTTTGTTTTATAAGGACTGCATTGTCTCATCTAAATCTGCATACTACTCTGGTTTAATCAGTTCTAACGAAGGTAACTCCAAGTCTCTGTTTTCACTGTTTGCCAAAATTACTAAGCCTCCGGACTCATTTCCCTCCCACATGTACTCTGCTGACTTTTGCAACTCACTCATGTCCTTTTTCACTGACAAAATTTCCAATATCCACCAACAACTTAACCCTGTAAGAGCTGCTAACACTGAAGCTGACCCCCTGTTTTCCCCGCTGCCCTCCTGTCATTTACTCTCAAGTTTCACTCTTCCTTCCATATCTGACGTAACAAATATTATTCATAAATCAAAATCATCCACCTGCCAGCTTGACCCTCTTCCCACAGTGTTAGTTAAAGCTTGTCTCCCCACATTGGTTCCTCTCATAACCACTTTCATTCACTCTTCCCTTAATACTGGAATTGTTCCTTCATCTCTGAAAACAGCTTCTGTCACTCCAATTCTAAAAAAGCCTGGTTCAGATCCTAATAATTGTGATAACCTTCAACCAATATCTAATCTTCCTTTTATTTCTAAAATCCTTGAGAAAGTTGTTGCCTCTCAGCTCCACTCACACCTCAATAAACATAATTTTTACGAACAATTCCAGTCTGGTTTCCGCCCCCACTACAGTACTGAAACAGCTTTATTAAGAATCACCAATGACCTTTTGATGGCAGCTGATTCTGGTCTCCTCAACATTCTCATCCTCCTTGATCTCAGTGCGGCATTTGACACTTTTTCTCATAATATCCTCCTGAACAGACTAGCATCCATTGGCATCAGTGATACTCCACTTGCTTGGTTTAATTCATATCTTTCAGGCCGCACTCAGTTTATTCAATTTAAAACCCATTCCTCAAGTTTGTTTCCCGTTGCTGCAGATGTGCCCCAGGGTTCTGTATTAGGGCCCCTTTTATTTATTATTTATATGCTCCCTCTTGGCCACATATTCCGGAAACATAATGTCAATTTTCACTGTTACGCAGATGACACCCAGCTCTACATTTCCTCAAAACCCAATTCATCTCTTCCACCTTCCTCCCTATCGGACTGTCTTATGGAAATTAGATCATGGTTTTCCTCAAATTTTCTTAAACTCAACAGTAAGAAAACAGAAGTTTTACTTGTTGGCACAGTCTCCACTTTAACCAAATCGCAAAGTTTTTCCATCAATATTGACAACTCCCATGTTCTTCCTTCCCCTCAGGTAAAGAGTCTGGGTGTCATACTTGATAATACGCTTTCATTTTAATCTCATATTAACTCTATCACCCGGTCTGCATACTTCCATTTATGGGTATGACATGGGTTGACCCAAATTCAGGAAAGTTTTCATCAAATTGACTGAATGAAAAGAAGTTTCCATTTAAACCTGATATAGTGGAATACTGCAACAAAAAAAACTAAATGACAAGCAGTGTTGCTGGTGTTGCTAGAGAGGAAAATATTCCCTTTTTAACCCTAAGTTAGCTGCATTTTTTTTTAAATAAAAACTTCACTAGCTTTATTTGTTTTTCAGAAATTCAGCAGCTCTTCCATGCACAAATATGAAAGAAGTTATAATTCAGACGTTTAAAAAATGACTGCAGCTTTAGCTGAGTACCCACAAATGAAATATATAACGGTGATCTGTCACTTATTCAAGCATTAACCATAAGACTGAACAGTCAGAATGTTAATGTTTTCTCAACATTTTTAAATGGCTCCATGACCCAGCTAAGACCACAACCCATCAGTTGAGAATCACTGCCCTAAATAAACTTTGTGTTTAGTCTTTGTGTTTTAATGCCAAAAGACAAAAAGATGCTTTAGCAGAATGAGCTATGTTAATATTTTTATTCTTTTGGTACATAAAAGCATTAATGTGTAATCTTTTTAACATGTTTCTTTACTTCTGTATAGGTCAGTCACGATAACGAATTTTGCTGGGCTATTAATTTTCTCAAAAATTATTGCGATAACTTATGATATTGTTTGAAATTTGACAATAATTAGTAATTATTGTCAAATTTAAGAAGAAATGTTTAATTTGTTTTGAGTGTAGTACTTTTTTGTCCACTGGATGGCAGTATAAGACTGTTTGAACCGAAGGATGGATAGTGAGGGAGCGAGCAGCATCTCTCTAAGAAAAATGGGAGGGAGACCCCTTGACGTGACATGGGACTGTCTCTCTTCGGTTCTCAAAATGGCAGACGCTCGGGGTGGTTTGAGCTCTTTAGCATAGCATTTTTCACACAAAGCTTTCAATTAAAAAAAATCAGTAAACAAGTTTTCAACTTCTTTTTGCAGAGAAAAATAGCTTTTTACACAAAGGCACAGGTTTCAACTGTGAATTTTGGAGCTTCAAGACAAGACAGAGGTTTTTTCCTTGAGGTCGGCCTGTTAGCTTAGCTCGTAGCTTAGCTTCTCAGCTTGGCTGCTTTTAACAATCCAAAACGTGATTTTGGATCATTAAAACAAATTTTAAAGAGAAAGGGAGGGGTCAGTGAAGAACACCGGAGTTGAACCCGTGTCTTCAGTAGAAAGAGATGGACACGAAAAAACGATAAAGCCGCTAAACAAAAATGAGGTTGATAATTTTAATTTATAATGTGATTAATTTATGCATTGTTTATTGCGACAGGCCTTCTTCTGTATAGATCTGGATACTTCATTTGTATTACAACACAATGTGATTGAACTGTTAATGTTTCTGAAAAGCTTCTGCTGAGACATACTCATGTTCTCTTTGTTTTTCTGTTCTTTTTGTAGGACTGCCCGTTCATTGTGTGTATGACGTATGCCTTCCACACTCCCGACAAACTGTGCTTCATCCTGGACCTCATGAACGGTAGGCCCACCCGCCCAGCTTCACCCACCTCTGATTAAACTCCTTCCTCATTTGCTTCAACCGCAGACAGAATGATTGGATTATTCAGCTTGTCGTCGGCCACTCGGGTCGTTCCTCCTCTCCAGAGATTCAGAGCGTTGATGAGATTTTGACCTCACTGATTAAGCTCTGTGTCGGAGTGACCTGCCTCGTTTAGACCTCCTAACACCCAACACCCTCTGAGCTGCACCTCACTGCTGGCATTTCCTCCTACAGGATCTGGCCCTGAGGCTGAGTCACTCTTTTAAATTTGACAGAGCTGAGTATAGTTCTCAGCTGAGCTATAAATACAACCAGTCAATACTCATTAGGTTAGAGACTACTGAAGTAAAGGAAGGATGGCACAACTTATTCCCCTCTGAGAGATTAAACTTTTTTTTTTTTTACTGGATTGAGTCCATGCTCGACATAGTTCTCAATGCTGCTCCCCCCTTGGATAGAAAAAGAATTTCCAGGCCCCCATCAGGTCTACAACAGAGTGTTCGGGCCGCTTTGAAGAGAAAAAAGTCAAGGAAGATTTTTGTTAGTTTGTTTTCACTCCAGTGTCAATACAGGACATCACAGCACTGTTGAGTAAAATTAAACTATCTTCTGTCCTCCTTGATGTCCTTCCAACATCTTTTTCATGGATGTTTTTGACTGATGTGTTATAAAACAGGTACATTTTTCTCTTTGCTCTGGCACTGTGCCTTGCTTCTTTAAAAACGCTGTTGTTTGCCCATTGCTAAAAAAAAAGGCTCCTTTGAATTCTTCTCTTCCTGTTAGCTACAGACCTATCTCTAAATTACCATTTTGGTCAGAGATTCTTGAGAAGGCTGTAGCAGAACAACTGAAACACTTTTTGGAGGAAAAAGACGTTTTTGACACTTTTCAGTCTGATTTTTGTAAATTTCACTCCACAGAGACAGAGTTATTAAACGTTTCAAGTGACTTGTTGATGGCAGCTGACTAGAAATTTCACTGTGCTTGTTTTATTGGGCTTATCTTTTGAAGCCTTCGACACTGTGGATCATATGGGACTAATTAATAGACTGAGAGACTTGTTTGGCATTTCTGGTGTTGTGTTAAATTGTTTCACTTCTTATTTATCCAAAAGCTCTTAAAGTTTTTATGAACCAGGTTTACTCTAAAACAGCACCATTGTCTTGTGGGGTATTTCAAGGTTCAGTTTTGGTTGATCCTCTTTTTATTGTATTTAATGAATTTTCTTAAATGATACAAGAATGTCCAATGAGACCGAGCACCACCTGAAATGGTGGTGGCCCGAGGCTTTGGAACGCTCTACCACTGTCTCTTCACTGTTCAGACTCCACTGACTCTTGTAAGTGACGTGAAGTTGGGTTATTGCACCAGATTCAGTGGTTTTGTTTTGCCATCAGTCTGCCTGAGGCAAGGAAAACAGCTATTAAAAAAAACTTGTATGGGTATGGGTGATGATGTCTCAGGTTATATGAACATTTTTTGTGTCTGATAAGAGTAAGCTGGGTGGAGTGAGTCCTTGATGATTCCAGCTGCTTTTTTTCCAACAGCGCTGTTCATACATCGAGTCCATGGAAGGAAGTTTTGTCCCTGTGATCCTCTCCACAGTCTTTATGACTCTTTGCAGTGCCTTCCTTTCTGCTTGTGTGGTGTTCTTATACCAGATGCCCGTGGTTAGGATACTCTATCAGTTCTCTATAGACCTGGGTAAGAGGGCACTGGTTCAGACCCACTTTCCTGAGCAGCCTAATGAAGTAAAGCCTTTGCTGGGCTTTTTTCACTGTGGCTGTGGTGTTGATGGACCAGCTCAGGTCCAATGTAACCTGCAATCCCAAGAATCTATGGCTGTCAGTAGGAATGTGCGATATGGCATAAAATTCATATCACGATATGTATTGTGAAGGGTGGCGATAACGATATATATCGCGATATGTTTTGGGTATAAAACTTAATAGGAATTTTTCAAAAAGCACAGGGTGTCCTTTTGCCATCGTATATTTTGAATTAAGAAAATGCCACTTCTAGGTCCAGAGAGTTTTTAAATAATAAACAAATAAAGTATTAGGCTTCTTGCTTGTAGTGCAAAACAGTGCAAAATATATAAAATGTAGTTTTAGTCATATGTTTTAAACAAAAGAATATGTTGTTCACATTTTCCAGTCTTACTTAGGAAATGAACAGCAACAGAGCAGCATTTTACACTGAAACACTTCATCCTCCAAACCTCTAGTTGGCGACTCCTTCTGCTTTAATGGCGAGCTGACACAAAATGACTGTGGCTTTGACCAGAGGGTCTCACAGTAAAATCACACAACACAGCGTTCTTTTCACAGATTAGAGAGCAGGTTTCTCTAAAGCTGACCAACGTTTACTTTAACTTACGATGGAAAAAAAAAACTTTCGATGGAACACAGCGTTTTGCGCATGCGTCAAAATACGGCAACACTACGGCAAGCCGGGCATAGTTAGCTTGTAGCTTTGCTACATAGCTCTCGAAGAAAAGACTTTAACGCCACTTGCGCACAGTTTTCAACTAAAAAAAAATTAACGATTACATCTGACAATTCTGATTTTTACACTTGAACACCGCTTACGCACAGTTTTCAACAAAAAAAGTAACGATTAAACTGACAACTCTGATTTTACATCAAACACAGCATTACTGCGGTTAACGGGTACAAGACAGTTCTATTTCGTATAAGCTTCGCCCTTTAAGGCTGTCGCTTGGTGGGTTTATCCCGTTATGCGTAGCATTGCACTGAAAAAATTTAGTCCACGCCCACCTGCTGTGTGGGCCCTACCTGGTCCGTATAAATTACGTTAAGAGCGGGAAATCGGCTCCCATTTTTTCTTCAGCGAGCTAATAGCACTGTCAGAAGAACAAAGAAGGAAAATTGTGTAGATGACCAACCTTTGTTAAGGATGCTTGGCCCGGCAGTCGACCTCCGGTTGTCCGGTGAGTTCTCCTCCCCGAGGAGAAGCTGATGAGCAGTCTTATTTCAAGGTAAGCGCCGAGGAATATTTCTCAGTGACAGGTCACTACACGCTGGACAACGCCATCTTGTAATTTTCCTCTTATCGCCGACCCTCGGAGCGAATCGGATGGTTCCTCCAGGACAGGCGTGCTCAGCTGCAGCCCCCCGCTGCTCATTCCCTCCTGGAGAGCGTAGTGTCGGTGGAGAGGGGCTGAGTGAATGCTCACCCCATCCCACCTCGTTTCGCATCGGCGATCACACTGCTCCCGGCCGACGGCGCCCTCAGGGGTTGCCCAGCGTAACCCAGGAGGCGGCTGACATGAAGGGACCCCTTTTTTCTACGTCCCACGCCTTTCCCGCCAGTTCGGATGATCCGGCGGGAAGGTTGTTTACTGGGTTCCATTCCGGCTCACCATCTTGATCCATATGGCCTCGTGTTCCAAAAGGACGTCCTACGGGCGAGGCCCCAGACGGTTCTTTCCTGGTAGATTGGGGGAGCCGGTCTCCACAGTCCGCACCCATCACCAGAGTGGAGGGGTTCACCGAGCGGGGCTATCCCTCAGTACCCCCCCCCTTGAGCCAAGCCTCGCGGAAGCTTTCGGAGCGAAGCTGTCCAGGTTGGAGCAGCGTCTCGTCCCTCCTAGGAAGCACGACCAGACGGTGACCACGCTTTCCAATCGAGCCCATCAATGTGCTTTTCAGGCAGCCGCAGCTAACAACAACGTGGCGCTGCTAACATATAGCATGTCCAAGAGGCTGGAGGCCGCAGACCTGCCTGAGGAGACACAGAGCTCCCTCTGTAAGGCAGCCGACGCCATCCTCAATATGTGTGCCTCTTGTATGGTTTGCCTGTCCAGGATTGCAGCGTGGATGACAATGATTCAATGATCCACCTAGCTCCATCACTCCCCCTCGCTGCCGGAGAAACTGCACAAAGACCTGATGGAGGGCCCCATCACAGCGGACGCGCTGTTCGGGATCAATTTCCAAGCTATGCTGGCGAACTCGAAGCAGTCGGAGAAGGTGTCAGAGGCTGTGCGCCACCTCATCAAGCCGCGCAGCTCATCCCGCCCCCCGGCCCGCTGGAGAGACTGTCGTGAGCAGAGGCAGGAACTACGACGTTCCACGGCTGCGGTGGCGTCGTCTCGCTCAGCTCCACCACCAGCCCCACCCGTCAGAGACCAGCCCTCTTCATCCCGGCAACCAGCAGTTCAGCGTTTCCCCAGAGATCGCCTGCAGACAGCGCTCTGGGCAAACAAATTGCAGAGCTCAAGGGGGAGAAGATTTTAAAAATGACGGTCTGCGGAGGGTGTGTGTAAAAGTGACACGAAAGTTGAAATAAATCATCTTTCAATGATCAAGTGTCTGTTTCTAGCCAGTCTGTAAGCTCGGATGAACTCACAGCGGCTGCGCACACATCCTCCACACATAACGAGCCGGTGTCCTTAAATAAAGTTTTTTTTAAAACTCACCGTCGCTCCAAGACATGACGAGACGCTCACACGACACGATGGTAAGCAAAATAACTCGTTGTCAACCCGAGCTGCACGATCCTCACCCAAGTGGTGTCAAACGCGCACTCGTGCGATGCAAACAGCCTTCATCCAAACGGCGCTGCGTTGTTGATGGTGCACACACAGCTCCCCAGCGCTCACGGGCTCACATCGGTATAAACGTGGGACCGCAGGCTGGGTCTGGTGAAGGTCCTCGTTTCTCAGCAAGAGCAACACACGTCTCACCGAAGCAAACGCGTGCGGCCGCGACGCGGGCAGCCTTCACCCACCGCGTCTCAGCGCTTGGCCGCTCACGGCAGCATAAGCATGAGACAGCTGAACGAACCCGGTGACGAGTCTCGCCTCCAGCAAGAGCGGCGCGCGTCCCTCCAGCGAGCGGCGTGTGTCCCTCCAGAGAAAACGTGTGCTCCCGCGGGGCTCGCAGCCTTCACTCCAAGAGCACGGCGTAGATGAAGTCACGCTCTCTGCCTCTCAACGTTCGCACAGCGACGTCGAACGCGCAGTCCCACGGCGTCATCAGCTGACACGCTTCGCCTCAGCACACACCGGCCCACCTGTACATGAAGGTTGGTCTGCGGTCCGAACGCTGCGCACGGGCGCCTTCAGAGCCTTTTCGAGGAAGCCTCGCCTTGGGTCACGCGGAAAACATTCCCGCGACACATGACGGCAGTCGAGGCGGCAGACTGGTGACATCTGTACAAAACATGACACATCACTTAAACGCACGTCCACTCCACGAACGTTACGCGGAGTAGCTAAAAACATGCTCGCCGGACAGATGGATGGACAGGGTGTTATGCAAAGGTTACACGTTACAGTTTGCAACCCGACCCCCTCCTTTCGGAGGAGTTTTAGAGACGGTCCTGTCATCACCAGACCAAATCTCATCCCTAAATGCAGAAGTCCAAGAGCTTCTGATAAAAAAAGTAATCTCCAGGGTTCCCAACGGAGAGGAAAACACAGGGTTTTACTCACGTTATTTCCTGGTTCCCAAACGGACCGGAGGGATGAGACCGATTTTGGATCTGCCAGCTTTCAACAAGGCGATCATGGACAGACCGTTTAACATGTTGACAACCAGACAGCTGTTGGACAACATCCAGAGAAACGACTGGTTTGTTTTCCGTCGACCTAAAAGATGCTTGTTTTCACATACCGATCATCCCAAAACACAGAAAATTCTTGCGTTTCTCCTTTCAGGGGATGAAGTATCAGTACAACAGGCTGCCGTTTGGGTATTCCCTCGCGCCTCGTACGTTCTCAAAGTGTGTGGAGACAGCCCTGCATCCGTTACACGGTGCAGGGATGAGAGTTTTGTTTTACCTGGACGACCTGCTGCTGCTGTCACGCTCCAGACAGGAAGCAGTGATGCAGGCGTTGACATCACACCTGTTAAATCTGGGCTTCGCCATAAATTGGAAGAAAAGCTCGATTTTCCCGGCCCAGACAATTGTTTATCTAGGAGTGGAGTTAAATTCAACCACCATGAAGGCTCGTTTATCACAAACGAGAATCGACATTTTAAAAGACCAGCTCCGCCACTTAAGACCTGGCAGAGTGGTAACAGCCGTCTCCGTCATGAAGCTGGTAGGAATGATGTCATCAGCTCACACAGTGGTCCCGCTGGGTTTATTACACATGAGACGCCACCAGAGATGGTTTGTGCGTCTGCGTGTGGATCCAGTAAAACAAAAGAGACGGATGATCACTGTTCCTCCCTCCGTGAGAGCAGACCTCCGACACTGGGGAAACACCCTGGTTCTGTTGGAGTGAACCCCCATCAGCAGACCCACGTCACACGTGTCAGTCTTCACGGACGCGTCGCTGTCAGGCTGGGGGGGGACATGCCTATCTCAAGCAGTAGGGGCGCTGTGGCCCCATCACACATCAGACCACATAAATGTTTTGGAGTGTTTCACTGTGCTGAATGTAATTCAGCACTTTGCTCCCGTGCTACAGAATCAACAGGTGTTGATTCACACAGACAACAAGGTGACTGCTGCGTACATAAACCAGCAGGGGGGTATGCGCTCTGCCCAGATGTTACACATTGCGCGAAAGCTACTGTATTGGGCTCACCAAAATCTGCTCTCTATCAGAGTAGTTTACATACCCGGTGTTCTGAACAAAGGGGCAGATGTGATGTCCAGGGGCGGCCCACGTCACAGGGACTGGACTCTCCATCCAGACCTGATGACTCAGACGTGGCAGAAATTTGGCAAAGCAGCTGTGGACCTGTTTGCGACACGAGAGAACGTTCAGTGTCAACTATGGTTTTCCCTGAGCCCGCGAGACGAACCACCGCTGGGGGTGGATGCGTTTGCCCCCAGCCCATGGCCCAAAATGCTTCTGTACGCGTTTCCTCCACCTCCTCTGATTTTACGGTTCCTGAACCGAGTTCAGGAAGAGTGATTGACAGCTCTCCTGGTGGCCCCCGAGCGCGTGAACTTACCATGGTTCCCAGTCCTGCAACGTCTACTGTCGGGGCACCCTTGGAAACTGCCGTGGAGAGAGGACGCTCTCCTCCAGGCAGGAGGAGCGATCAGGAGTTACCCAGAAATAGGCCAGCACCTGTGGGTCTGGCCGCTGAGCGGATCCGCTTAGAGAGGATGGGTCTCCCACAGGATGTAGTGCGCACAATCCAGGATTCACGTGCTGCATCTACCACAGCGCTGTACACATCAAAGTGGACAGTTTTTTCAGCGCTGGTGTACAGAGAAAGGTGTAGAGGCCACCTCATGTCCATTAGGCGGCGTGCTGTCTTTTTCTACACAGGTGATGGACAGGAAGTTGGCTGTCAGCACGATTAAAACGTACGCTGCAGCCATCTCTTCCTGCCACGAAGGGTTCGGAGACAGAACAGCTTTTAATCACCCGCTGATGAAGCGGTTTCTAAAAGGTGTATAGAGACGCAGGCCTGTTTCACGCCCACTTGTTTCACAGTGGGATTTAATGCTGGTCCTGCGAGCCCTGATCAAGCTCCATTTGAGCATATGGATCAGGTTCCACTTAAATTCTTGTCTCTTAAAACAGCCCTGCTGCTGGCTTTAACATCCGCTAAGAGGGTGAGTGATTTATCTGCCATCTCTGTCGCTCCGTCATGTCTTAGAATTCAGGCTGACGGCAGCTCAGCTGATTTAAGACCAAACCCAGCTTTTATGCCTAAAAACATCACAAGCTCTTTTAAATCAAGAGCGATATCGTTGGAGGGGTTTTCCCTCCTCCCCACAGATCAGAAGAAGAAGTATCTTTCCATCTTCTCTGTCCGGTGCGGGCGGTGACGTGTTACATATCGTTACACAGCTGTAATGCGCCAAACTCAACATTTGTTTGTGCATTATAGAGATGCATCTGCAGGTCGCTCGTTATCCACCCAGCGCTTTTCACACTGGCTGTGTGAGGCCATTTCTGAAGCCTACAGAGCATCAGATTTAGAGCCCCCTGTCAACCTCAGGGCGCACTCGACCAGGGATATCGCATCTTCGACTGCCTTGCATAATGGTATGACAATGCAGGACATCTGCACTGCGGCCACGTGGTCAACACCCTGCTCATTCATTCGCTCTTATCTACGTGATGTGACGGCCCGTTCCATGACACATTCTGTCCTTAGTGCTCTAACAGAATGAATATTGTTGTTTTCATGGAACTCTGTTTAAGCTCACATCTGTCTGCATGCTTCACAGTGTGAGATGTGTTATCAGTCACAAGTTGTGTCTGTTATTTTGGTTCTATTGTCACTAATCGGTTCATGACTATTGTTACCAATCAGTTCATTTGATTAATAATCAGTTCATTTGTTATTATTAATCTGTCTAAACTGTTCAGCCATGAATGCATAGTTACACAACATGCGTCTGTGCATGGCTCACATAATTACGCAACATGCGTCTGTGCATGGCTCACATAATTACGCAATGCGTAGTTACGCACATGGTGAGCTGAGTGACAAGACGTTTTTTGGACAAGCTTCTGCTTCATACGGTGTTCGAATGGACCCAGTGAGGCGAGGACCACATCTGCTTCGCCCTTAACCCACCAAGCGACAACCTTAAAGGGCGAAGCTTATACGAAATAGAACGTTGGTTACGTACTGTAATCCCAGATTCTATGAGTATAAGCATAGCCCTTTAAGCGTCGGGCCTCACTGGCTCCTAAATGGCTGAAGAAAAAGCTATTTTGGGAGCCGATTTCCCGCTCTTCACGTAATTTATACGGACCGGGTAGGGCCCACACAGCAGGTGGGCATGGACTAAATTTTTTCAGTGCAATGCTACGCATAACGGGTAAACCCACCAAGCGACAGCCTTAAAGGGCTACTCATACTCATAGAATCTGGGGTTACAGTACGTAACCAACGATCTCTATCGTAGGCTACATTTCTATCGTTTCTACCATATACCGTTTATATTGCGCATTCCTAGCTGTCAGCCATCTCTACCTCAGTGCCTTTAATGATGAGAGGCTGTGATGGGGAGAGTAACAAAGGTTATTATTGGAAATTTGTTACATTAAAATCCAAGATGGCTGCCCCATCATTTTAGGAAACCATGCTTTCTAGTTTTCATATTGCTTAAGTATAGTTTCCTCCAATGACTGGGGTGGCTGAGGATTAATATATAGCAGCCAAAGCTGTCATTGGCATCCCCAGGCTCCACTATTGCAACTGCTCCCCCCTCTCATCAGTGACACCCCCCCCCCCACCCCAAACTCTCTTCTTGTACACAGTCTAACTCTTACCTGTTTGAATATCTTGCACCAAATATATTAAAATGTAATTCCCTGTTCCATTTCAGTGTAAAATAAACTTGAACTCATTTCAAAAACCACAAACATTCACTACTCAAATCCCCAGCATCAGTGGACATCAGTGTACCACTGTTTTTTATTTTTATTTCATTTTATTAATTATTTAATTCAAGACTTGTGGCTGCACTGTCACTGAGTTCATTAAAAAATTCCATGCAGTATTTTATTTGAAGCCATGTTGTGATATTGATTATTACAGTATTTTGAAATTAGCACTGGAAAAAAATAAAATAAAATTAGGAGTAATTGCTCCCCACAAATTGAAAACCACTGCTCTACATGTAACTACTGTTACATGTGTGTATTTCCAGGGGGAGACCTGCATTACCACCTCTCTCAGCATGGCGTGTTCAGTGAAAAAGAAATGCGTTTCTACGCAACTGAAATCATCTTGGGTCTGGAGCATATGCACAACCGCTTTGTCGTTTACAGGGACCTTAAGGTAGGTCATTGATCCTGATCTGAAATAAGACAAAGTCTTCAAAGTTTTGATTAAACTTCCTGTATTTTTTCATTCAATCTTTATTTCTACAGGTTAGTCTCATTAAGACTCGAGGACTCATTTACAAGAGAGACCTGTTTTAACAAAGAATCATGACAACAGTAGACAATCATAAAAAAAAACATATAAACTGAAAAATAAATGGAAGAAAATTATATTAAAAAACGAAACAAAACAGCTTCATTATAAAGCGATGTAGAAAACTAAAAACAGGAACATGTCTGCGGTGGTTTCTGCCATGAATTTGGCAGATGTTTGAAGTCACTTAGAGAGTTCAAGGTCAACAGGATACGATCACATCTTACACTCGTAGTGTGTCCCCTACAAACGCTGCTCCTACTTAAGCCTTCTTTATTTCCCACTGTGAAGTCAATCAGTCTTGCTGTTGTCCGAGTCTGTTTATAAAATATCTCCATACAAAATAAATGATCTCACAAACCACTGAACAGATTTTAATCATTATATGTACATGTACAGCTAATTCTTTTTCAAGATCGCTGGCACACCTGATTGACTTTATCAAACATAACTTAATATAACTGAGCCAGTTGTACAGGTATAAAGATAAAGTTTTGTGTGGTAGTAGCTCAGAACGTACTCTGAACGTTAACAGATCACACAATGGCTTTATGTAAAACTTTAGCGTGAGTGGCAGCAGACAACACTGTCCATTACTCCAAACAATGGTGCTTTCATATCTACCACCTCCAAAAGCCAAAGGTAAAAAATTGTTTGCCTGCTATTGCGTTCCTATGCGTGGTTGTTTGTTTTTGTGTGAACAAACCTCTAGATCAAACTTATTCAAGATGGTCGCCACAGCTAAGCAACTTTATCAAACATAGAAACTGGTTATACCTCAGTTTGTCAGAGTTCCCTGCAACTCTGGAAATCAGGGAAAACCTGGAAAATGACTTTCACATTTCCAGACAGGGAAAACTCAGGTTATTTGAACACTGGTCTGCTAACTAAAGATCTTTTTGAGATTTTGACATATGTGTGTATTCTGGTATCATTGAGTCCTTGTTCTGCTTCTACGGTGTACATATTACATGTATCCTTACTGAATGGCTACGGTGGCTTTTTAGTATCTGATGTTATACAATGCAATTAAATGTTTAATTAATTAACAGGTCTCTTGTAAATGAGTCCTCGAGGCTCAATGAGAACTAATCTGTATAAATAAATGTTGAATTAAATAAATTGTGATTATTGTATGCACGTACCAAAGGCAGTAAAGTACACTTACTCAGTGGTTTTTATTTGTCCGAGACAACTATTTTCGTCTCGGACAGCCAGATCTTGCCTAGAGGTTGTTCAGTGGACAACAAAATGAAATAGACATGGTTCTGTCACCACAACAGATATTCGTCAACTGTCAAAAAAGGTTGGGAGGTGGGTGGGTGTTTTTCTGTTTAAAAAAAAAAAAAATAATTAATCCATTTAATCTAATGATGATGCAGGGATTAAACTGACACTGCTTTTAACAAATAAAGAGAAGCACAGTCATAGTTTTACCCAATCAGAGCAGAGCAGAGCAGGGCGGGTCATGCTGTCTGATACACGGCAGGTGTGCAGTGTTCCTAACTCAGAGACACACTGCAGGTGAGAGCACCAATCAGAGTTTCCTGTACTATTTTCCAAAGTGATGATATATAATGAATTATTAAACGTGTTCTCGCGTGATAAATTCACTGCAGCTGGAGTAGATACGAGAACTGAAACACCACTACCCACTCCTCTCGGACCATGCCCCGACCTCCCAGGGATCTTGGTATCTAAAAGCTAACTTTGTAATAAATGTTAATATCTTTGGAGCATTATCATCATCGTACAGACATGTCCAATTTGCACGCGTGACTAAACTTCCTCAAAGGAGACGGTGCCGCTGCAGGAGCACGTTCAGCCTGATGTGTCTCTCATGGCGAGAGAGGGGACTGTGTCTTCTGCTTTAGTTTTTATAATAAAATAACAATAAAAGATGAATTATAACAAATGTGTGGGTAACCAATAAGTGTAGAAAATTTTCAGTCAGAAGATTTTTTTTCTGCTTTAATCTCTGCCTTAAATACGGTGCGAGGGCCTCTCTTACAAAGTCCAATGATGAGGAAGTTCCACTCGAGTAGATGCTGAAAGAGTCGGCCGCTCAGTAGCTTGGAAAATACAAGCTGACTGACTGAGAACATTTGTATATAGTAAACTTTGTATATAGTGCAATATATTATTAAATTACTTTTTCTTGAGCAAAGGTTGCAGACAATCAGAGATTTTGGCAGACAGCCAGATTCTGTGAAGAAATTTTTTTATTTGAACCCCTGCTTACCGTCATCTCTGAATGTGACTCTTCTCGTCTCCTAAGACGCTAAATTTAGAGCATTTCATGTGACTTGAATATCTCCTGGAATTTTAGGTTTTACTCAGGGAAAATTCAGAGAATTTAGTTTTCATGAAACGCTGGAGACCCTGTTAGTTTTACACATTTTGAGCTAGAATTTTGTGTGGTAGTAGCTGAGAGCTATCCTTCACACATTTGCTGCGTGCTAACAGATTTCATGACAATTTTCGTGTCATTTCCTTCAGAAGAATGGAGCGCGAGATTGACAGACGGATTGGTGCAGCGTCTGCAGTATTGCGGACTCTGTACCAGTCCACTGTGGTGAAGAGAGAGCTGAGCTGTAAGGCAAAGCTCTCTGTTTACCTTCTACGCTCCTACCCTCACCTATGGTCACGAACTGTTTGTAGTGACTGAAAGAATGAGATTGTGGACACAGGAGGTTGAAATGAGTTTCCTCTGCAGGGTAGCTGGACTCTCCCTTAGAGATAGGGTGAGAAGTTTAGTTAAGTTATCAGGAGAGACTCAGTAGAACTACTGCTCCTCCACATTAAGAGGAGCCAGTTGAGGTTGTTGGGGCATCTGGTAAGGATGCTTCCTGGGTGCCTCTCTAGGGAGGTGTTTTGGGCATGTCTGACAGGGAAGAGACCCTAGGGAAGACCCAGGACACGCTGGAGAGACTATGTCTCTTGGTTGGCCTGGGAACGCCTTGGAATCCTCCCAGAAGAGCTGGAAGAGGTTGTTGTGGAAAGAGATGTCTGGACCTCCCTGCTCAAGCTGCTGCCCCCATGACCTGGGAGGGAGGGAGGGAGGGATGGTTTAACTTCAACTCAGTCTCTTAAAATGATCTTAGTTTAATATTTTGACAGGAAAGGTTGCATTAGGCATTGCTTCAAAAAATGCTAGGCCTTGTAGTTTTTCGAGCTGCACAATGGGGTAATGTAATGTAATGCAATCTGTTGTAAAGCTATCCTAGCAGCTTCATAACTCAAACAAAGCAGCAGAAGCTGAACTGCTTCATAAAGCTGGAGAGCTGTTGACATTTCACTTGGGCTTCATTACTGCCCACAAAGCACACATTGTAATTAAATGAACTTTTGACCCCTTACTTCAATACCAAACAAAGATTAATCCTAAAGTATCCCTTAACAAGGGCATTATCTCTCCCTCTTTTAGCTGAAAGTAAAGCAAAACCTGTTTTAAAAATTAATCATGAGGGTGCCATGCTGGTTTGAGACACTGATTGTTTTCTTGGGATATCTTTGAAATACTAGCACCAATCTCCATTTGTAATCTGCTATTCTTTTAAATATAATTACCGTTTCATCATAAAGCTCCAGGCTTTTATTTCTTTAACTGCTTAGACCACCAGACCTTTATTAAAGATAATTTTGTTTCTATGCCTGGAATAGTGCACATACAAACCTACTCAAGGTTTCTCCACACACTTGCTGTATTTGGCCATGTTGCTTTATGTTCAGGAGTTTGTTCACATCATTATCTAGTGACTTTTTTCTCCTCACTTTTCACAAAAATGAGATTCAGAGTCAGGTTTTATTTGTCATGCACACCACATGTGTTGCATGTGGCAGAACAAAATTATGTACACAGGGTCCCAGTTACATCCAACAATGAAATGTAAAAGAAAAACAGTAATAAGATCTAAGATATGAACTAAGAAAAACTTTAACTAAATATACACTAAGCACTAGTAGTACAAAAACAATACGCCGAGCAGCAGCATGAACATCACAAACAATATTACATAGTACTAGGGTTGGACAATATGGCCAAAACTTTTATCACGATATATCTCATAATTTCGGTCGATAACGATATAATTTGACATCGATATAAACAATATAAAAGCCTCAGAAAAACTACAAAACTATACAAATAAATTAATGTTCACCTTTTATTTGTATTTAACCTTCAAAAAAAATGAAATCACTGTCAAATTAACATAAAATTCTCAACTTTGTCAATATTATTAGTTTTGACTTTAAACAACAACTTTAAAATTGTCAGCATTGAAATTCGTTGTTAATGAAATAAACTTTTTGGGTCTCGTTATTGATGAGAAGCTGACATGGAAATCTCATGTAAAATACTTAAAAATAAAAATAACAATCAACTGAATTACTGTATTATTACGGTGACATTATTTACATGAACGCTCCTACAAGCACCCTGCAGATGTTGGATGCTGTCTATCATGGTGCACTAAGATTCATAACTGGCTGTGATTATCGTACCCACCACTGCACCCTGTATTCACTGGTTAACTGGTCATCATTAACTTCACGCAGACTCTCCCACTGGTACATTTTCATCTTTAAATTACTTCTTGGTCTGCTGTCTTCATACATCTCCTCCTACATGTCTCTGCGTAAGTGCAGCTACGGTGTGCACTCTCAGGACATTATTACCTGCAGTGTTCCCTCAATGAGGACTGAACTAGGCAAGAGGGCCTTCTCCTACTCCGCTCCTGTTTCCTGGAATACCTTACAAAAACAATTGAAGCTCTCGACCATGACCTCTCTAAGTGGCTTTAAGAATCTGTTGGACTCCTGGCAGGGACCAATGCAGACATGTTCCTGTTTTTAGTTTTCTACATTCGCCTTAGAATCTAGCTGTTTTTGTGTTACCTTTTTCTTTTAGCCATCCTATTTGTTAAAAAAAAAAAAAAAAAAAGAGTTTTTGAATGACAAAGCTTTGTATATATTGTATAATGTAATAATTGTTCCATATTTAATCTATTGTAATGAAGTTTGGGGAAAAGCATGCAAAACAATTACAAATCCTATTTTTATTTTTACAAAAAAGAGCTATAAGAATTATTAGTATTTTGAAGCGCTATGGTCACCCAACAAATATATTATTTCATAAATTGAAATTATTAAAATGTTATGATTTGTTTGAATATAGTATTTTACAGGGCAGCACGGTGGCGCAACTGGTAGAGCTGCTGCCTCTCAGCGAACAGGTCCCTGGTTCAAACCCCGGTCCAGGGGCCTTTCTGGGTGGAGTTTGCATGTTCTCTCCGTGCATGCGTGGGTTTTCTCCAGGTACTCCGGTTTCCTCCCACAGACCAAAAACATGCATGTTAGGCTGATTGGTAACTCTAAATTGTCCCTAGGTGTGAGTGAGAGAGTGAATGGTTGTTTGTCTCTATGTGGCCCTGTGATGGACTTGCGACATGTCCAGGGTGTACCCCGCCCCTCGCACAGTGATTGCTGGACATGGGCACCAGTGACCCCCGTGACCCAAAATGGAATAAGCGGGTAAAGATAATGGATGGATGGATGGATAGTATTTTACAAGTCATGCATAAAGCTCATAAAAATATTAGCCCCAAATATTCAATTAAAATTTGTAAAAAATAACCTTAAGGGAATGTAAATGTTTGTAAAGCCTCCATTTAGAACTAGTCTGACGGAGCTGTGTTGTAATTCAGGGAACAGGATTATGGAATTGCCTTGATATCACCATAAAAATTTCTAAAACAATTTATATGTTTAAAAAGATGTTAAAGTTGTTGGAAAGGTTTAGTACAAGGTGAAGGATACCTGAAGTTTTTTTGTTTTCAGTTTGGAGATGGTTCAAGTCAAGGTTGTTGTTTGTTTGTAGTTATTTTGTATTTTTTAAATTAGGGGCAGAGAATAATTTTTTTCATCTTTCTGCAACCTTTTCATTCAATGTTTTTTTTTTCTTTCTGATGAATTTCTTTTATTTTGAATGAATGAATAAATGATAAAAACAAACAAACAAACAAACAAAAAACATGCAGCGCTGGGGGTGTTTCAGGGACACGTTGGCTCAAACTTATTGTGCTTCATCTTGTGACTCAGCATATTCTGTCAAGTGGAACAAGTTAGATGTTCCAACCGCTAGTTAGAACGACTCTCCGTCACATTTTGCAGCACACTGACTGAAACCTGCAGTTTATCGGATCTTAAAAAGCCGAACCACTTCCAAACCAGCGAATTAGTCTTTTCTCTCTTATCAGTGATGTCATCTGCTTTCTCTTCGCTTGTGAAAGCTTGTTCAGTCACATTCTGACGATCATGGGCACTCTTTTTGAAGCAAAAACTTAACGCGTGTTGGAGATTAGCCTAGCTTAGCCTGCTACCACTAACGCCTTCTGGACTTGAGCTCTGCGTAACGTTACGTCACCACGCACTTACGTAGTTGTGTCGCACCTTTTTCTGTCCGGGTTGAAACTGAAGTGGCCACTTCAACCCGAACAGAAAACGCTGTAATCCTATCGAAATATCGAAAATGTGCTTAAAATTCATATCATTGTTATTGAATAAAAGTATATCGCGAGATATATCAATATCGAATTATTGTCCAGCTCTACATAGTACAAATATTAATTTAGTATAACATTGCAGTCTGTCTTTGTTTTCCTCTAATCTAACATCTGCCCCATTTGTGCTTATACAACCACACCAAACCAGTGCAGGGTCATGCACGGGAGAAAAGCTCATTGGGGCATATTGTCATTACTATGAGTAAGTGACTTTTCAGGCTCCATTAAACACCTTTTAACAACATTTTGTCATTGCTAAGACGTCACTGCTTCACTTCTCTGCAAGCTCAAAGCAGTAAGACGTAGTATTTGTGTGCTATTACTGTAATATTCATAATACAAGCTAATAATAAATTTAGGAACATTTAATTTGACCTGGTAGATGTTGCAGCTACATGCTGATGCCGACACTGGTATATCATCGCATAGGGATGATATCAGGTTCAAGTGCTCGTACTTGTACTCATAGAAACACCCTGATACTTTTATGTACCACTTTTCACCACTTTTATACTGGATGATGTAATTTCCTCTTTCACTTTGCAAGTCATTTAAGACAACAAAAAAACATAGTGTAGAGCTATTTAAGATTAACACAGGTGATCTTAAGAAATATTCTTAATAAAAGAAATGTCTTTTAAAAGTCATTGTCTAATTTTTCCTTAACAACCTGGTATCGGTACTCAATATTGACAATTAGCCATACCAAAGTGCTTGTATTCATTCTGGAAGAAAGAATATCTGTTATTGAAACATCTCTTCTCAGCTGCTAGTACACCAAATTCTAGTTCAATATTTGGAAAATTGACTGAATTATAGTCATATTTGTGGTTTTAAGGGCAGTTGACTTTGGCAGTCATCTTAAATTTGGTTCACTTCAAAAGCGAATCAGTTGTAGATGTACAGTAGTTCCTCACCTCTTCACAGTTCGTTTATCGCGGACTCGCTCTATCGCGGTTTTTCAAAATACGAGTGGACATGACAATGATTGATGGATGAGCCGCACTATTGGCATGGAATATTTATTTAAAATAGATTATTTTTAATTATTTAGCACCTGCTGCACATTTGTGCAGCCCACACTGCAGGATAAACTTCCTGCTGCAGCTGATCAGCTGTTCTCCGTGCAGAGCAGAGAAGTGGGCTTGGCCGAGAGTGTTTGCTGGTAGCAAAGAGCAGATGAGGCAGGGAGCTAAAATAATGACATTCTGTGCTCTTTTAGAGCATTTAGAGTTTAGAAACATTGTTTAGAATATTGTAAGAGTGTGGGAAGGGTTTAAACGCCTTTTATACATATATATATATATATACTGAAATAAACCGCTACTTGTCATAGCTCTGCTCTCTGTCAGCTCCTCTGTCATGCTGCACACTCAGTAATCACTCAACTCATGTCACCTGTCACCGCTCATTATCCCACAGCTCCACCACCTGGTCCAGTCAGTACTTAAGTTCACTCATTCCTCTCAGTCTGGGCCAGATTCTCTATCCTGTCTCATCAGCAGTAGACTTTCCAGCATTCCATTGATTGACTCATCACGTTCATGACCCTTGCCTTGACCACGACCACGCTTTTGCCTCAGCCCTCGTCTGCTTTTGCTCATCTGATCAGGTACCGACTCATGCTCTTGTTTTTTGACTCTCTTTTTGGATCACGTACTGGATACTTCTGCTGAACAACTGACTTCACGGTATGAACTCTGCCTTTCCCTTCTGACTGTTTTTTGGATCACGGATTAAAGGTCAAGCTCATTCTGTATCACGGACTTATCCTTATCCCTGAATCTGATTCCCACAGATTCATTTCCCC
>NC_056515.1:8151378-8152411 GCF_014905685.2 Nematolebias whitei
CAGTGGTTGTTGTTGTTGTTTGCGATCCGGCCTCTGGTTCATGACAGCTACTTACTACTTGAACTACTATTCCTACTGCTCGTTATCGCGGGGCTTCAGGGTACGGATCCTCTGTGATAAACGAGGGACTACTATACATCAAATGATTATTTTCTGAGAGTGTAATTAAAATTGGTCCTGTGCTTCTTGAGATTGTTTGACAACAGGCAGACAAGGAGAAAATCTTGCTCATCCATCTTAACTATTAGACAGTGATCAAAAGCTGTGTGTGTGTATGGGGGGAGATGATTTATTACAGAGGTGAGCAACATTTATCTTCCCCAAAGGCCCACATCATGACATTTAAAGCAATCAAAGGGCCGCATAGAGATTTGGAAAATTATTTTTTCTTTATGAAAAATAATCTAGAAGACATTTTTCAAGCTTGTTCTTGTTGTAGCATAGTTAGCATGTTTTATAAAAACATCCATCCATTTTCTTCCGCTTATCCGGGGTCGGGTCGCGGGGGTAGCAGCTTAAATAGGGAGGCCCAGATTTTCCTCTCCCAGCCACTTGGGCCAACTCCTCCAGGGGAATCCTGAGGCGTTCCCAGGCCAGCCGAGAAACAGTCCCTCCAGCGTGTCCTGGGTCTCCTCCCGGTGGGATGTGTCCGGAAAAACTCACCAGGGAGGCGTCCAGGAGGCATCCTAACCAGATGTCAGAGCCACCTCAACTGGCTCCTTTCGACGTGGAGAAGCAGCGGCTCAATGAGTCCCTCCTGGATGACCGAGCTTCCCACCCTTTATAAAAACATGTATTTCCAATATCCTTTAGGAATATAAGAAGTATTCTGTAAACTGGCTCTTGCGACATTATATTATACACGTTAGCTAAACATATTATACATGTTAGCATAAATATGCTAAACAAAAATATATTTGTTTCTCAGTCTTTAAGATTCAGTCCAAGTCTCATTGATAAATTGCGTTTTTAAATATATAAATGTTTATATATATATATATATATATATATATATATATATATATATATATAT
>NC_056515.1:8152421-8216266 GCF_014905685.2 Nematolebias whitei
ATATATATATATATATATATATATATATATATATATATATATATATACATACAGACCATTTCCAAAAATTAGAATATCATGGAAAATATGTTTAACTTCCATAATTTCATTCAAAAAGTTAATCTTTAATAGATGCCAGATTCAGGGCCCACAATTCAAACAATTTCAAGTATTTATTTGTTTATTGTTAACATAATAATAATAATAATAATGAATTTAAATTGTAGCACGCTTTTCATTAACAAAAATCTCAAAGTGCTACAAAGTGCAACTAAAATCAATGATAAAAGCAACTAAAATCAGTGATAAAAATCAACTTAAATCAGTGATAAAAATCAACTTAAATCAGTGATAAAAATCAACTCAAATCAGTGATTAAATCAACTAAAATCAGTGATTAAATCAATGATAAAATCAACTAAATGAGTGATGAAATCATGTGGAGGCAGAATAGGCTTGCCTAAAAAGAAAAGTCTTTAAGCCTTTTTTAAAGTCAACCAATGATAGTGGAGCTCTCAGATATTCAGTGAGGGACTTCCAGAGGCGGGGGGCAGCCACACAGAATGCCCTATCTCCCATGGTCCTTAATTTAGTTTGTGGAAGGAGAAGGAGATGACTGTTCTGTGATCGTAGGGACTGGGTGGATGAATATGGAGCAAGAATACATAATTTGGGCGTCTAGCTCATGAAACCCACGAAAACAGGAATTCAAAAAAAATTAGAACACTGTGAAGAAAGCAGACCAAATTTTGCAGCATGACTGTTTTAAACTGAGTGTGACACACTAATCATCTACTAAACTCAAAGCACCTGCACAGGTTTCCCCAGGTGTCATTCAATTGCTTCAGTTTGGTTCAACTGTCTCAGTTCGGTTCAATATGGAGACGACTGCAGACACAACAACTGGCCAGAAGACCATCATTGATACCCTCCATAGGATGGGTAGGCCACAAAAGTTCATATGTAAGGAGGAGGCTGGCTGTTCACAGAGTGCTGTGTCCAAGCATATCAATGGAAAGTCTAGTGGAAGGGCAAAATGTGGCAGGAGAAGATGCACCAGCAAAAGACATGACCGTGGGCTTCAGTGGATTATCAAACAAAGAAGATTCCAGAATCTGGCTGAGATCCAGAAAGAGTGGAATGAGGCGGGAGTCACAGCTTCAAAAACCATCACATTCAGATGCATCCGGGAGATGGGCTACAACTGTCAAGTTCCTCGGTCCTCTTTTCTGATAAAAGTAAAGTGTGCCTTTCATTCAGAAATCAAGGTCCAAGGGTTTTGGAGGAAGAAGGGTGAGGAACAGAACCCATACTGCTTGAGGTCCAGTGTGAAATATCCACAGTCATGATTTGGGGTGCAATGTCCGGTGCAAGTGTTGGTAAACTCTGCTTTCTTAAATCCAAGGTCATTGCAACAGTCTACCAGAATGTTTTTGAGGACTTCATGATTCCTTCTACTGAGGATCTGTATGGAGATGCAGATTTCATCTTCCAGCAGGACCTGGCCCCTGCCCATGCTGCCAGAAGCACCAAAACATGGTTTGATGCCCATGCCACAGTGCTTGACTGGCCAGCCAACTCGCTGGACCTAAGAGAATCTATGGAGTATTCTCAAGAGGAAAATGAGGGACACAAGGCCCAACAACAAAGAAGAGCTGACAGCAAGCATCAAAGAAATCTGGGCTTCCATAACTCCCAGTCAATGCCACAGGCTGATTGTCTCAATGCCACGTTGCATTGAGGCAGTGATTAAGGCAAAGGGATTCCCAACAAGTATTGAAGATTGACACATCGTTTTGAAAGTACCATATTTTGACTGATTTGTTGTGATCCTAATTTCTTTCTATTTTTTTCTGCAAAAACTGAGAAGTGTCTTCACAGTATTTCTAATTTTTTGAATTCCTGTTTTCGTGGGTTTCATGAGCTGGAAGCCCAAATTATGTAAAAATAAACAAATAAATATTTGAAATTGTTTAAATTGTGGGCCCTGAATCTATCATCTATTAAAGATTAACTTTTTGAATGGAATTATGGAAGTTAAACAACTTTTCCATGATATTCTAATTTTTTGGAAAGGGTCTGTATATAAGGATATTGGGGCATGATGGAGATTGGGCCACTTTTGGCCCTCGGGCCTTAAGTTGCCCACATCTGATTTAGTAGCTTTTAGAGTCACTTTTAACAGTGATAATTGTAATTGTCTTTAGTTTGCTCCAAACATGTCTAACTTGGTGTCGTCTGTTCAAGAACGTCGTTTCAAAAGTCTTTTGGTTCATTCAGATTCAACTTTGCAAACTTGAGTCACTTATTCATTAACAATTTTTATTTTATGAGAAATAACGAAAATATTTGGTGTGATGGTGAGGCATTAATGAGCATTAATAAGCTCTACTTCAGCCTTTTCAGGCTCCGCATGATGTATTTACCGTATCGTTGTTTTTGAGGTTTTATGTTAGCTTTTTGTTCTCATTAGTCTTCATTGTTGTATTTTATTAATTTTTTTCTTATGTATTTTATGTATAGTGACAAAAGATAAAGATTTGTAATGTCATATAGATTTTTGTGTGTGCGTGTTTGGAAAGAAAAGCAAAGGGTAAGTGTACAATACCACGTTTTAAGCAGTTATAAACTATAACATGAAGAATGTGAAGATGTCAACACATTTTGAGGATTGCCAAAAAATAGATCTGTTTCCCTTCCCTCAGGCCAACGTTTTGACTGATTCCTGGTTTGTATTTACACTTTTAAATCAAAGTTGATGGAAAAAAGACCCTTAGTTACTGCTAAGGGTGTCAGAGCATAAGCATTTAATTTATGCTGATTTAATTCAGGTATTTAACATTAAAATGTATTTAATAGAGAATTGTAGAAAATGGGATATAAAAAGGAATACTGACTGAAACGCTGAACCTAACTTCCAATTTTGATATGTATGCATACATTATCATCAGCTGTGTTTTAAACTATCTTCTGGTTTTCTTCCATTTACCCTGTTTGGACTGGTTGCCATAATAGATTTATTTAGCAGGAGGTCAGGGAACAGTTTTAGGGCTACAATAAACAGCCAAGTGTGATGCAAATGATACTTTGAGGCACAGTGTAGGAGGAAGACGAAAACAAGCGAGTCACAGAGGATAACCAGGAC
This sequence comes from Nematolebias whitei, assembly GCF_014905685.2. Taxonomy (NCBI): domain Eukaryota; kingdom Metazoa; phylum Chordata; class Actinopteri; order Cyprinodontiformes; family Rivulidae; genus Nematolebias; species Nematolebias whitei. Next base: position 8,155,567 of record NC_056515.1, read on the forward strand.
AGGAGACCTCCTTTTATTATCTGTGTGTGCACAAAATTTGAAGCTGCTGAGAAAACACAAAAAAAACTTGACTAGTGAATTACAAATGTTTCTTGTGTGTGTCGTCCTTCAGCCTGCTAACATTCTGTTGGATGAGCACGGCCAAGTTCGGATCTCAGACCTCGGCCTGGCCTGCGATTTCTCCAAAAAGAAGCCCCACGCCAGCGTGTAAGTAACTTTTGTGTTAAATACACGTGCAGAGAGAAAGAAGTAGGTTTAGACTTTTCATCTGCTGGTCAATTATTTTAATGTGTTTCAACAAATTAGCAGGACAAGCAAAGAAAGAGTTCATTTAATTTCAGTGTGATTGCATGTGTTCCACTCAGCAGACAACATGGTAAAATAAATAGATCGTCACGATAGGTGGCAACATAAACTTGTAAAAATTGAAGGGACTTGAATATTTTCGGGACTTGAATATTTTCTGATTACTACAAAAGAAGTCTGAGTAGAGCAGAAATGTAGCAGAAACTAGCAGAAGCAGCCGAAATAGGAATCTTAAATTAGCGACAACAAAAAAAGTAGCTGAAAGAGCTATTAAAAAAGATTTTAGCAGAAAGAAGCTGAGAGGAGCATAAAATGCTAAAATTAGCACAAGCAGCTGAACTGCGTTGAATCAGAACCAAAGCAGAAATGAGCAGTAAAAAGATTGCAAACAGCACAAAGAGGGAACAAAGCCAAGCCATTGGTTCCGTTATGTGGATGACACCTGGATCAAAATCCAAGCCAAGGAAATAGAAGCGTTCACCAGACACATCAACTCGGTCGTTAACAACATCAAGTTCACCAGAGAGGATGCAAACGACAACAAGCTGCCTTTTTTGGACTGTTTGGTTCAGATGGAGAGAGAGGACAGCCTCAACATTGAAGTGTACAGGAAACCAACCCACACAGACCAGTATCTTCTGTTTGACTCCCACCATCCACTGGAACACAAACTCTCTGTCATCAGAACTTTACAACATCGGGCCGAATGCGTCCCCACGAAGACAGAAGGGAAGGAAAAGGAACTGAAACACGTTCAAGAAGCTCTTCAAACATGTGGATATCCTAACTGGGCTTTTGTCAAGTCAGCGAGGAAATCTACAAAACACACCAATAAACAGAAGAAGGAGAACAACAGACGTAAAAACATTGTCATCCCTTATGTTGCTGGAGTATCAGAGAAATTCAGAAGGATCTTCAACAAACACAAGATCCCAGTACATTTCAAACCCAGCAGGACTCTCAGACAGAGGCTGGTCCACCCTAAGGACAAAACACCCATACACAAACAGAGTGGTGTAGTGTATGCGGTCCAGTGCAGCGAGGACTGTCCAGACCTCTACATTGGAGAAACTAAACAGCCTCTTCACAGACGCATGACTCAACACAGGAGAGCCACCTCCTCTGGACAAAATTCCGCAGTTCACCTCCACCTCACAGATAAGGGACACTCTTTTGAGGACCAAAATGTGCACATTTTGGACCGAGAACACAGATGGTTTGAGAGGGGGGTGAAGGAAGCAATTTATGTAAAAAGAGAAAAGCCGTCTCTTAACAGCGGAGGAGGCCTCAGATTTCCACTTTCAAAAACCTATAATGCAACTTTAAAACAGATTCCCAGCCGGTTTTCACACCTGATGGGAACAGAGGGGCCTCGACTGTGCATTAGAGGAACAAAGACCTACTGTTTAGGTTTTTAGGTGTGAACTGCCAATCTACATATATGTGTGTGTGTGTGTGTCTTATCTCACTCAGCCTTATAACCTGTATCTCTCACTCTCTGCTCTTTGAGTTGAGAAAGCTCCTCGGATGAGGAGCGAAACGTCTTCTGTTACAAATAAAGTCCAGTTGTTTTTGTATTGAACGCTTTTTGAATTCATCATGTCCTGTATGACTGAGAATCTTCACCAGCAAACAGCACAAAGGGTTTGAAAGATCTGAAGAGCTCCATTTATTTTCAAAAAGAAAGACAAAATAACTAAATGTTTCAAAAAGTTAAAAACGCACAAATAGCAAAAGTTGTAGCAGGAATGTCCTGAACGAGCTGAACCTTTTGATACATGAGTTGTTGAGATAGTGGAATGAGTTATGTGCCAAAAAATGTATGGGGGTGGATCTCCACAGAGTGGTAGCTTTATAAACATTCACTCTGTTAATAAAGTTATATCTATCAAGAGTTCAACAGATGAATCTGTGGTTTCTGACATCAGATCTCTGCTAAACAAAAAGCCTTAGTAGACTTTAAAAATATGATTTGAATATTTGTAAACTGAGCAAAAACAAATCATTTTCTAAACAACAATATACAAACCGGATTCCAAAAAAGTTGGGACACTAAACAAATTGTGATTAAAAACTGAATGCAATGATGTGGAGGTGCCAACATCTAATATTTTATTCAGAATAGAACACAAATCACCGATCAAAAGGTTAAACTGAGAGAATGTATCATTTTAAGGGAAAAATCTGTTGTTTCCTAATTTCATGGCGTCAACAAATCCCAAAAAAGTTGGGACAAGTCCATTTTTACCACTGTGTGGCATCCCCCCTTCTTCTTACAACACTCAACAGACGTCTGGGGACAGAGGAGACCAGTTTCTCAAGTTTAGAAATAGGAATACTCTCCCATTCATGTCTAGTACAGGCCTCTAACTTTTCAATCGTCTTGGGCCTTCTTTGTTCTCACCTTCCTCTTTATGATGCGCCAAATGTTCTCTATAGGCGAAAGATCTGGACTGCAGGCTGGCCATTTCAGTACACGGATCCTTCTCCTACGTAGCCATGATGTTGTGATTGCTGCAGAATGTGGTCTGGCATTATCGTGTTGAAAAATGCAGGGTCTTCCCTGAAAGAGATGACATCTAGATGGGAGCATATGTTGTTCTAGAACCTGAACATAGTTCTCTGCATTAATGGTGCCTTTCCAGACATGCAAGATGCCCATGCCACAAGCGCTCATGCAACCACATACCATCAGTGATGCAGGCTTCTGAACGGAGCGTTGATAACAACTTGGGCTATCCTTGTCCTCTCTGGTCCGGATGACATGGCGTCCCAGTGTTCCATAAAGAACTTCAAATTGTGACTCATCTGACCACAGAACATTCCATTTTGCCACCTCCATTTTAAATGACCCCTGGCCCAGTGCAAACGTCTGAGCTTGTGGAGCTTGCTTAGAAATGGCTTTCTCTTTGCACTGTAGAGTTTCAGCTGGCAACGGCGGATGGCACGGTGGATTGTGTTCACTGGCAATGTTTTCTGGAAGTATTCCTGAGCCCATTCTGTTATTTCCTTGACAGTGGCATTCCTGTTTGAGGTGCAGTGACGTTTAAGGGCCCGGAGATCACGAGCATCCAGTAGAGTTTTACGGCCTTGACCCTTACGCACAGCGATTGTTCCAGATTCTCTGAATCTTTTGATGATGTTATGCACGATTGGTAATGATAACTTTAAAGTCTTTACTATTTTACGCTGGGTAACACCATTCTGGTATCGCTGCACTATCTTTCTGCGCAAAAATGGTGGAATTGGTGATCCTCTTACCATCTTGGCTTCTGAGAGACACTGACACTCTTAGAAGCTCTTTTTATACCCAATCATGTTGTCAATTGACCTAATTAGTGTTAATTGGTCTTCCAGCTGTTCGTTATATGCTCAATGTTCTTTTTCCAGCCACTTATTGCTACTTGTCCCAACATTTTTGGCATTTGTTGACACTGAAATTTTGAATCAACATATTTTTCCTTTAAAATGTTACATTTACTCAGATTAAACTTTTGATCTGTCATCTATGTTATATTACAAATAAAATATTGACATTTGCCATCTCCACATCATTGCATTCAGTTTTTATTCACAATTTGTTTAGTGTCCCAACTTTTTTGGAATCCGGTTTGTACATTAAGTAAAGACAATTTATAGTTTTTGTTACTGAGCAGGTTACAGACAGGAGTTGACTTATGCTGGTTTCCTGCAGCTGATCTGTCATTAGCAACTTTTACTCCCAAGGAGAAACCTTTATTTCTATGTCCTCTTATCTCAGTGTAAATCATGTTTGTTTTTCCTTGTGATTTTGTGCCTCCACTGTGAAATGTGTGTTTGACTAAGGCTGTTTTCTGTTTCTAACAGCGGCACCCATGGCTACATGGCTCCAGAGGTCCTTCAGAAGGGGACGGCGTACGACAGCAGTGCAGACTGGTTCTCTTTAGGCTGCATGCTTTTCAAACTCCTCAGAGGGTAACCACTCCAACTTGATGTCCTTTCCTCCTCCTCCTCACTCTTCAGCTCTCACATCTCATTCTTACTTCCTGTTTTCTGCCTCTCTGAGTGAAGCGGTTTTGAATCCCTCTCTCCCCCTTCGCTCAGAGCATCTCTGGCCTGCACGCTCTCTGTTTGGTTCATGTTTGATGTTGACTGTGTGTACATTTGGGTTTGAAGTGAAGTGTGTAAATGCCAAAGGCCTGGACCCAGTATGTCAGAATCCAGGTAAAGGGTGTGTGTGCGTGCGTGCGTGCGTGCGTGCATGAGTGAGTGTGAAGAGTCTTTCCATTGATGTTTGAATGTTTTGTGTTTTGAAGTAGAATAGTCTGTGAGAGAGAGGCTGGCTGCTTGTTTCTAATTTTTTAAAACTATAAATGACTTGTAGTTAATAGAATTGTTCTTTATTAGAACTTTGTGCCACACCATTATTAACATTCAGGCTAAAACCAAAATTGGAGCATTTACCGTACTTTTTGCTGTATAATCACAACTTTTTGCATAAATTACCTACCTATATACCTATACTTATACAGCAAAGCGACTTATTTATGTTTTTTTTTTTTCCATATTTATAACCCAATTTCTGGCTGAGATCTGACAATTTCATTCATTCTGACATGGAAAATATTGAACACTAACATTTTCAGCTGCTAGAGGGTCCTCGACTAATATAGTAAGCCAAGTGTCTCATTAATAGGTAAAAAGTGGTTATTAATGAGACACTTGGCTTGCCATACCAATCCATCTTCATCTCGCTCCAGAATTCCTGGAGCAAACATCAAATCAGCTGCATTTCACCGCGCCGCCCAGGAGAGATGCAGCTGATTTGACCAATATAGTCAAGTCAAGTCATATTTATTTATAGAGCACAATTTAAAACAGATAGACTGTTATCAAAGTGCTTAACACTAATGGTAACACTAAGAAATAAAAAGCAGTAAGAATATACCTTAAAAAATTAAAACAACAGCATTAAAATGAAGACATGGAACAAGATATACTAAATCAACTCACACAGTATGAAACGCCAGAGAGAACAGATATGTTTTTAGCAGGGATTTGAACACAGGAAGGGAGGTGGCATGCCTAATGTTGGGGGGTAGGTTGTTCCACAGTTTGGGACCCATGACTGAAAACGCCCGATCTCCTCGGAGCTTCAGTCTTGTTTTTGGAACAGCCAAAAGCAGCTGATCAGATTATCTCAGAGCCCGAGAGGGAACATATGGTTCCAGTAGCTCAGAGAGGTAGATGGGTGCGAGGCCATTTAGGCACTTATAGGTCAGGAGGAGAATTTTGAAATCAATCCTAGTTCTCACAGGAAGCCAGTGTAGGGAGGACAGAACTGGTGTGATGTGCTCATACCTCGGTGTACCGGTTAAAAGCCGAGCTGCAGCATTCTGGACAAGCTGTAGCCGTGAGATAGAGGCCTGGCTGACCCCAGCATACAGTGAATTACAATAGTCCAGGCGGGTTGTGATGAATGCATGGACTAGTGTCTCAAGGTCGGGTCTAGACAGCACTGGCTTGAGCTTTGCTACCTGCTGCAGTTGGAAGAAGCTTCTCTGCAGAACCGAACTGATCTGTTTGTCGAACTTAAAATCCGAGTCAAAAACCACTCCAAGGTTTTAGCAGAGTGCCTCAGATAAGGCTGAAGGGAGTCCAGGTTCACAGGATAAGAGGCGGCAGCTGAGCTAGGGCTAAAGACAATGACTTCAGTCTTCTGGTCGTTAAAACTTAGAAAATTTGAAGCCATCCATGTCTTAATGTCGTCCAGACATTTGAGGAGAGGGTGGACGGAACAAGCACTGGCTGGTTTCAGTGGCAGGTAGATCTGACAGTCATCGGCGTAGCAAGGGAATGGAATACCATGTTTTCTTAGGATTGACCCCAGCGGAAGCAGATAGAGCGAAAATAGAAGGGGTCCGAGAATCGAGCCCTGCGGGACACCGCAGGAAAGAGGCATTGAAGTGGATAGATTTTTACCCACCTTCACACAAAAACTCCTGTCAGAGAGGTATGAGCAGAACCAGTCTAATGCAGCACCTGTAATCCCAACCCAGTGTTCAAGCCGAGAGATGAGGATACTGTGGTCAACAGTATCGAAAGCGGCAGTAAGATCGAGGAGTACAAGATCCACAAAATGACCAGAATCATTTGCTGTTAAAATGTCATTACAAACCCTAACCAAAGCTGTTTCGGTGCTGTGGAGCTGCTTGAAACCAGACTGAAAGACCTCAAAGATTTTGTTCTCAGTTAAAAACTGATTTAACTGAGTAAAAACTACTTTTTCCAGGATTTTGGACAGAAAGGGGAGTTTTGAGATTGGTCTGTAATTTGAGCAGGCTGAAGGGTCAAGACCAGGTTTCTTAATTAACGGTGTGACTACTGCATGTTTGAACGCCTCTGGGACCACGCTTGTAGCAATACTACTGTTTAGTATAGTTAGAACAGCAGGCCCAATCGCTGGTAGAACCTGTTTGAACAATGCTGCTGGGATGGGGTCCAATGGTGATCCTGATGGCTTCATGTGACCAGCAACTTTGTCCAACAATGGGAGTGTGATTGGTTTGAATTGCCTGAAAGTAGCAGAACACGAAACAAAAGCTGATGGGTCGACTAAGGAGCGGGGGATGGAGGCCCTGATCAACTCCACTTTGTTAACAAAGAATTTAGTGAAGTCATTGCAGGTGTCAACAGAGGCCTCTATACAGTATATATAGTACATACAATATAGTGCATTTATTAAGGAAAAGTTAGACAGAGACACACCTTTACTATAATTTCGAGCAAACAAATAATTGTTTTTGATTCAATTCAGTTTATTTATATAATCTTGTTAAATTCTTGTTAAAGTACTCTCGTGCACTCTCCCGCAGCCGCTATTTGGCAGCCAATCAATTTTTGGCACAACACCGGCCCACATTTCCGGGCTGTCCGCGGTGACGTATAACAATCACAACACGTCAGCGGTGACGCATAATAGATGTGACTTATACGGTGGAAAGTAAGGTACTTTAAATATCAGACAAGAAAACTGAGATAACCTAATCATTTCAAATCAAAGGTATAAACACACCATTTGATTATTAATTACTTTTGAATCTTTGACCCCTGTTCAAAATTAAATTCAAGCTTCACAACATAGCATTAAATCATTTTCATAACTTTGTCAGATTCAGGCTCATTGCTTGGTGCATAAAGGTTTTCTGTTTTTTGTTCTGTTTGCAGTCTGTAGCTCTGACTTTGATTTATGAGCATCCCCTCAGACTCGCTGTGTTTTGGTGCCTTTTGGCTTAGACTTGCAACAGATGAACGTTGGCTGCCAATCAACTTCTTGTCTCACATTTTATTTTCATGTTTACTGTTTCCTCTCTGTTATTCAACATTTCAGCGCATGATCAAAGTTTATTGGCAACTAGAACAGGATAAATTAGACAGAGGCAGAAAACTTGGAAAAAACAGCTGAATTGTTGTTTGGGTTTCTAGGACACGTGATGATGGAAATGTGCAAAGTAGGTTGCCACATCATTTCTGAAAAGCTTTGTTTTTCTCACCATAAACGTGTGGATGGGAGGCGCAAACGCAGCAGAAAATATCTGTTCTAAAAATATTCAGAGTAGTGGGGCAGGGCCTAATATAAACTCAAATAGGTTTCCTTAAAAAAAATCCAAATTTTGTGTTTTGCATATTTCCTGCATCTCTGTCCAGATTCCCAGTCCCTGCTGATGGAAAAAACAGCCCACAACATAACGCTGCCACCAACACACAACACTGTAGGGATGGTGTTCGAGACATGACGAGCTTTGTCCAAGATAAGGCTCTATCCATGGTTGTAAAAATTAAATATATTTATTTACTACTTACTGTACGTTGTTTGGACATGCTGATGCTCAGCTCTGTGCAGCCTGTAGTGGTCCTACAGACAGGTATCTGTCCAGCTTCATCAGTGGTGCCTTATCCTCCTGGACTTTTCTCTGATTAATACTCTTCTTGATCCTCTATTGCCAACTTTGCTGTGGTGGGATGATCTTTTCATTTCATAATAATGGATTTAATGGAGCTCTAGTCAAAGTTTGCAAAAGTTTTTCGACCAAAGTTTTGTGTGTGAGCTGTGTGGACATGTTATTTCCTTCTTAGTGGAAGCCTTTAATACAAACCGGATTCCAAGAAAGTTGGGACACTAAACAAATTGTGAATAAAAACTGAATGCAATGATGTGGAGGTGCCAACATCTAATATTTTATTCAGAATAGAACACAAGTCACAGATCAAAAGTTAAAACTTGAGAGAATGTATCATTTTAAGGGAAAAAATCTGTTGTTTCCAAATTTCATGGCGTCAACAAATCCCAAAAAAGTTGGGACAAGTCCATTTTTACCACTGTGTGGCATCCCCCCTTCTTCTTACAACACTCAACAGACGTCTGGGGACAGAGGAGACCAGTTTCTCAAGTTTAGAAATAGGAATGCTCTCCCATTCATGTCTAATACAGGCCTCTAACTGTTCAATCGTCTTGGGCCTTCTTTGTCGCACCTTCCTCTTTATGATGTGCCAAATGTTCTCTATAGGTGAAAGATCTGGACTGCAGGCTGGCCATTTCAGTACACGGATCCTTCTCCTACGTAGCCATGATGTTGTGATTTCTGCAGAATGTGGTCTGGCATTATCGTGTTGAAAAATGCAGGGTCTTCCCTGAAAGAGATGACATCTAGATGGGAGCACTTGTTGTTCTAGAACCTGAACATAGTTCTCTGCATTAATGGTGCCTTTCCAGACATGCAAGCTGCCCATGCCACAAGCGCTCATGCAACCACATACCATCAGTGATGCAGGCTTCTGAACGGAGCGTTGATAACAACTTGGGCTATCCTTGTCCTCTCTGGTCCGGATGACATGGCGTCCCAGTGTTCCATAAAGAACTTCAAATTGTGACTCATCTGACCACAGAACATTCCATTTTGCCACCTCCATTTTAAATGACCCCTGGCCCAGTGCAAACGTCTGAGCTTGTGGAGCTTGCTTAGAAATGGCTTCCTCTTTGCACTGTAGAGTTTCAGCTGGCAACGGCGGATGGCACGGTGGATTGTGTTCACTGACAATGCTTTCTGGAAGTATTCCTGAGCCCATTCTGTTATTTCCTTGACAGTGGCATTCCTGTTTGAGGTGCAGTGACGTTTAAGGGCCCGGAGATCACGAGCATCCAGTAGAGTTTTACGGCCTTGACCCTTACGCACAGCGATTGTTCCAGATTCTCTGAATCTTTTGATGATGTTATGCACGATTGGTACTGATAACTTTAAAGTCTTTACTATTTTACGCTGGGTAACACCATTCTGGTATTGCTGCACTATCTTTCTGCGCAACAATGGTGGAATTGGTGATCCTCTTACCATCTTGGCTTCTGAGAGACACTGACACTCTTAGAAGCTCTTTTTATACCCAGTCATGTTGTCAATTGACCTAATTAGTGTTAATTGGTCTTCCAGCTGTTCGTTATATGCTCAATTTCCTTTGGCCAGCCACTTATTGCTACTTGTCCCAACTTTTTGGGGATTTTTTGACACTGAAATTTTGAATCCACATATTTTTCCTTTAAAATGTTACATTTACTCAGATTAAACTTTTGATCTTTCATCTATGTTATATTACAAATAAAATATTGACATTTGCCATCTCCACATCATTGCATTCAGTTTTTATTCACAATTTGTATAGTGTCCCAATTTTTTGGAATCCGGTTTGTACTTAAAGATGCTGCACTGATGGTGATGTTTAGATTTGAAATCATTTGACATTTAAACTATCTATAGTTTGTTGCTTGTGAAGGTAATTATTGGAGATTTAAAGTAGAGGAATAAACATGTATGCAAGTAATCAGAATCAAAATCAGAATGCCTTTATTGTCATTATACGCAGTACAATGAAATTAAGAGCCACTCCTTTTTCCAGTGCAAAAACACGCCTTAAGAAAACACACACTAAACACACACTAAAAATATAAAAAAATGTAACACAATATAGATATAATAATGAAAGTAAAAAAATACAAGTATTTCACAATTATATTGCACATTATGGATATTAGTGAGGTAGTTAAGGTGACTGAGAGTATGAAATGTCAGTAGTATTGCACAATAGAAGTCCAGGGGTTTGGGAGGTTAGATTATTAAATCAGTGTATGTGTGAGTTCAGTGTGGTGATGGCTTTTGGGAAAAAACTGTTCTTGAATCTGTTTGTTCGTGTTCTGATGCACCTGTAGCGCTTCCCTGAGCAAGTCAAACAGTTCAAAACCCAGGTGTGAACAGTCCTTGATTATGCTTTCTGCCTTGTTGAGGCAGTGTGATGTGTAAATGTCCATCAGGGAGGGGAGAGGGCAGCCAATTATCTTTTGTGCTGTCTCGACTACTCTCTAAAGCCTCTCCCTGTTAGCCAGGGTGCAGCTGCCGTACCATACTGAGATGCAGTATGTCAGTAGGCTCTCGATGGACGAGCGGTAGAAGGTCAGCAGCAATTTTGTGTTCAGGTTGTGCTTCTTAAGTAATCTTAAGAAGTGTAGTCTCTGCTGAGCCTTCTTGATGACCGCTGTGGTGTTCTCTTTCCAGTTTAGGTCAGCAGAGATATGGACACCAAGAAATCTGAAAGTGTGAACCCTCTCCACGCACTTGCCATTGATGTAAAGGGGGGCTAGGTTGGTGCTGTGCTTCCTGAAATCAATAATTACCTCCTTGGTTTTTTTGATATTCAGAGCCAGATTTTTCTCTGAGCACCAGGTTGCTAGCTCCAGGACCTCCTGTCTGTAAAATGTCTCATCTCCCCTTGAGATTAGTCCGACCACTGTGGTGTCATCAGCGAACTTGATGATGAGGTTGTTGTTGTGGGCCGGGCTGCAGTCATGGGTGTAGAGACAGTACTGCAGGGGGCTCAGCACACAGCCCTGTGGGGAGCCAGTGCTCAGCGTACGAGTGGAGGAGAGGTGGGGACCAAGTCTTACAGATTGGGGCGGATTGGTTAGGAAGTCTTTTATCCAGGCACATGTGAGTGAGGGGAGGCCGAGATTGTCCATTGTATTTATAAGAATGTCCCAAATGATTGTGTTAAAGGCCGAGCTGTAATCCACAAAGAGCATTTGAATGTAGCTGTGCTGTTGTTCCAGGTGGCTCAGCGCGGTGTGGAGAGCTACTGCAATAGCATCCTCTGTGGACCTGTTGGTGCGATATGCAAACTGGTAGGGGTCAAAGTTCGGAGGGAGATGGTCCTTGATGTGCTGGAGAACCAGTCTCTCGAAGCACTTCATGATTACCGGAGTGAGAGCCGGTAATCATTCAGGCTGGTGATGGTAGGCGTTTTCGGCACTGGGATGATGGTTGCAGATTTTAAGCAGGGAGGGATGACTGCCTGGGCCAGGGAGAGATTGAAAATTCTGGTGAAGGTGGGGGCAAGCTGGAGGGCACATGCTTTGAGCACCCTGCCAGGTACTCCATCTGGGCCAGTAGCTTTCCTGGGGTTCACTGATTGGAACGAACGTCTAACATGATGCTCCTGTACAGTGAGTGGAGTGGTGCAGTAACTGGGTGGGTGTGGGGGCAGGGCAGGATCAGATGGGTGCTGCTGTGGTGCATCAAAGCGTGCGAAGAAGCAGTTTAGCTCCTCTGCTAGTGATGCACTTAGGTCTCCTGTTGTCACCTCACAGCCTCTATAGTTTGTGATGTTTTTTATGCCCTTCCACACCTCCCGTGAGTTGTTACTGGACAGATGGGACTCTGTACTCCTTTTATGGTCAGCCTTTGCGGTTTTTATCCCCTTATTCAGGTTGGCTCGAGCAGCTCGGTACAGAGCTCTGTCACCTGACCTGAAGGCAGCATCGCGGGCTCTGAGGAGTGTGCGTACCTGGCTGGTCATCCATGGTTTCTGTTTGGGGTAAACCCGAATGTTTTTGACCATAGTCACATTTCCAATGCAGAACTTGATGTAGTCCAGTACTGTTCCTGTGTATGTTTCCATTTCCTGATGTTCAAATAAGTCCCAGTTAGTTTGTTCAAAACAGTCCTGTAGGTCATCGAGTGCATTACCAGGCCAGGTTGTAACAGTTTTTGTTGTAGGCCTTGCTCTGCGTCTGAGGGGGGTGTAAGCTGGGGGGAGCAGGAGGGAAAGATAGTCTGACTGCCCGAGGTGGGGGAGGGGTATGGCTCTGTATGCATGTTTAATGTTCGAGTAAACATGGTCCAGAGTGTTCTCCCCCCTAGTAGAACACTTGACATGCTGGTTGAATTTTGGGAGTGTAGTGTGCTAAAACGGCTCAGTTAGCTTCAGAGCTCCTCTACAGTCATATTTTAATATTAATGGGTTCTCTCTTTTTCGAGCTACTTGACAGATATGTGACAGAGGTACTGTACGTAGATGGTTTAATCAGTGACATGAGACGTTAATTTTCTTTGACCCATCAAAATAAATGTGATCATTTATTAACAGAATCACAATTTAACATCAAAACATTGTACACTTGATTAGACTGATCTGGTTCTGATTAATAAAACTTGGCACATTTTACTTAATAAAAACAACAGACATTTCTGAAGATATCTGGATTAATTACTGGCAAGATAGAAGTTTAAAGATGGGAAATGAAGAAGTTTAAATGGAGAGAAAAGATGGATGAGGGAAAGTGTTTTGACTAGGAATGGCACCCTTCATCCGACCCCAGCTCAGCCCCTGTACACTCGGTAGTAAAGCGACTCGTTACCTTTGCAGAAGATAGGTCAGCTCCCGTACGGAGTTCCATTTCAACGCTACCTTCAGCGTCTCCGGTCAGGATGGCTGAGAATCGTCCGAAGTAGTGACGGTACTCCATTCAACAAACACGCTCATCTCCCGGGTGGATACACAGCAAGCTGTGAGTCCGTCAGAGGTTCCACTCAGATGTGGAAGACTCCATAGTCCCAACTCGACTCAGAAGACTGAAGACTCAAAGGAACTCAAAAGAGACTCAGAAGAACTCAAAAGACTCAGAGGAACTAACAGTTCCAGGAAGTGTCGACTTTTAAAGAGTTCTGCTTCCGGTCACTTTTAGGAAGTCCTGATTGGTTGAAGCAGCCAACAGGGGTGTGGTTCTAGTGACGTCAAAGGGTTTTTACAAGTCGAGAAAACAGCAGAAATGTTTAGGAACAGACAGAGAAATGTTTTGACGAAGTGAGAAACACTGCAGGTGCCAGTTCTTTTGTTTACTGTCTGAGAGCTTTAAAAACACGACAGCTCGTTCCAACAACTTGTTTTCGACTGTCTCCAACTTTTGACCGACATCACTCTCTCATTTCAGACAGAAGATCAAAAAATGCATAATTACTTTGTAAAATAGACATTTAACTTGATTTCTAATTTGAATGAGGATTAAAAAATCATTAATACTGTTTCACAGTTGATTTAAAATGAGTGGTTCACTTCAACATTTAAAAATGGTATGAACTAAACACACTTTTGATTATCAAGATATTGTAAAATAGTAATGATATTATAAAAAAGAGAGTGTTCTTTCAATTGATTAGTTCAGGATACAATTAGAAAGTCTCTGGATGAGCTAATTTGTATTTCTGGATTCAAATCAATGAAATAACAGTTCCTGTCCCATGAAGGTCTTCAGAGGCAGGTTTTGATCGGAGGCCTAGTTCACTACAGGAGTACAGTCTTCAGATTAGCCCTATTGAAATCTCCTGCAATTATATGAACTACTACTTTTAATGATGTACTACTTTAATATTCCAATGTATATAAATATTTAAACCTTTTTTTTTTTACGTTATTTAACTTTTATTATTATGCAATATTTTATGTAGGTTGCAACTTTAATTCAATATAAAAAGTCATTTGAATTCCTGGCTGTTAGACAACATAACAGATAAATTGCCAATATAGTCAGTATTTTTGTTCATTCACTGTATGACTGCACAAGCTGTTTGTTTACATCACATGTTTGCAGTCCATGCTTGTCATCCATAAAACATTTATCAAAATGAAAAAACTGCAATCTGGCCATGTTTAATATTTAAAAAATGTTAAAGTAAAAGGGGCGTAACAGTTATTTTAATAATTTAAAGTCAAGGTTTAGTGTTTTGACCATAGTTCATTGCAACAAACATTACAGTAAAAATACAGGTCTTAGCTTCAGTTTGTGGGGATTACATGCTGAAAAATGCTTTCAACACATCACTTTCACACAATATTGTTCAAAACCCGAAATTTAAAAATATATTTTTCATAATGGGAATACTCATCCTCCACTTCCTGTAGCTCTGTCGCCTCCTGAAGCTGCAGGTGGCTAATGAGAGGAAGATCTGGGTTATTTCAAATGGACATTTCTCAGTTATAAAGCTGTAATATTTATGAATGTGCAGTTTTACCTACAAATGTTGGTTGACGAGCCTTGAGAGGCCTGAGTGAGCAGCTGTGTGTGTGTGTGTGTGTGTGTGCGTGCGTGCGTGCGTGCGCAGTTTACTCCGACCTGCTTCCTTTGCTTCACTGTCTTTGTTCTCACTTTGCCTCCTTCCCCCTGTTTTCACTCATCTCCATTCTGTCCTCTTTCCCTTCCAGACACAGCCCCTTCCGGCAGCACAAGACCAAAGACAAACATGAGATAGACCGCATGACGCTGACCATGGTAAGACATATCTGTTCTCTCATAGATACAGACGTTAACCAATAAAGTTTTTCTGTGTAAATAACAGTAAAGCAGAAGGCCGCACACAACACATAGGTTTAGATTGTGTTTGACTTCCAGTAATTCAAAATGCACACACACATTTATGTCTCCACCTGTCCTGATGTGTGTGTGTGTGAACAGTCAATGTTAGCATACTGCATGGATCGGTATATGTACCTGTGCGGGCTGTAATCAGGTTGTGCTGCAGAGCTGAATGACTTTGTTGTTGGAGAAACTGGGTCATCTTTCTGTGTACCTGCTGGGGACCATCCAACTCTCCACTGACTGTTCACTTTGTCACGGGGAGATGACGGGCTCTGATAGAAACCTGGCACAGAGAATCTGAGCCAGCAGTCGCTGAGGTCGGGGGTGGGGGGGGGGAGCAGCATCACATTAGTGAAGTTGGAGCAGGAACTGTTAGGACTGGCCTGTTTGGTGAAATCAATAAAATAAATCACAACACTTATAAGTCTTATTAAAAAGTGCTGCTCAAAGCCCACATCTGTCTTATTTTTAAACTTTAACATCAAGCAGAATCTAGCCAAGTGTAAGCACAAATGTACAGAAGGTCATTAACAAACACCAGCAAAACGTTTTTTTTACAGTTTTTATTTCACCTGCAGCGTGAGTTGTGTTGGTTCTCTTCAGTTTGATTCATGCTGCCAGCTGCAGGAGGCTTATTTAGGACTGAACGTTTTACACCTCATGTCCCAAGCAAATGGTGCTTATTAAACCTTCTCATGCAAACGATCCCCTTCTCAAGCCAAATCTGTGAAACTTCAAACGTGCACTCACAATGTAATCATAAATGTAGGCCAAGGAAATTCAATACCACACAAGGCAGGTATGTTGTGGGGAGAGATAGGCAGCAACATAATGTACAAGACCTAACATACAGTTTTACAAGGCGTGCATGTGAAAATAAACTAATTTTCAAAACTGGGCTCCATAAAATGTGGCTGTGCTGCTCATTTGTTGGCAATCATTCAGGATATGATGAGACTGCAACAAGAAATTTACTTATTTTCACTCAATTTAGAATCCAGCATCCAATGAGGTACTGGTTTTACTGGGGTCTAATGTTTCAACACTTTAACTTTTTAAAGCTTATACTGTCAGCAGCGAGTTTTCAGACACAATACACTGTTTTTTGTTTTTTTTTCAATCTTTTTACCAGTTGCTGAAATTCCAACAAGGTTTCTCTTATTTCTGTTTTTCCTTTTCTTCAGGATTTTGTTGACACAATAAGTGACTCAAAACTGATGTTACTGTTGTCCTGAACTCATTGTAGGGGGTACACTCTTGCTTGCACATGCATACATTAATCCTATAACTGATCATCCCTGTAGCTGCATGTTTAGAGTGTTTGGGACCTTGTTTTATAAAAAGTCTCTATCTCACTATCAACAGTTGTAGTGTAAATGTTGCGTGTCTGAGGAATTCACTATGGAGCCTTTTTCACGTCACAGTTCACATTCTTTATGAATGATGTCCATTGAG
The DNA here is from genome assembly GCF_014905685.2 of Nematolebias whitei. NCBI lineage: Eukaryota > Metazoa > Chordata > Actinopteri > Cyprinodontiformes > Rivulidae > Nematolebias > Nematolebias whitei. The sequence continues at coordinate 8,172,041 of NC_056515.1, forward strand.
CCCACACAGTGACACTTCTGCCTCTGCCATCCTCTCCTGACTTTACATTAACAAGCTGCAGAGTGAAGCTTCACTGCTGCTTCACAGCACTGCTTGTTTTCTGTCACTGTGGAACATGTCCAAATCTCTGCTTTGGTCCCTGTGAGGATACTGGTCACAACAAGTTACCAGAGAAAATCCTAACAAGTAAGAAAAATCAAGTATACACACCCAGAGACCTGTTTGACTTCACCGGAGTCTAAACAAAGAAATCGTAATCTTTGGTATCAGTATAAATCCAGATTAGAATTTTAATCCAGCCACTAGGGCATTAACAGAGTACTCGAGTAATCTACACATCGATTGCTAGAACATCTATCGAGGTTAAAAATGTAAGGTCGAGTGTCCGTAGTGACGTCATATTACGTGACCACCGTATGACCGTAGGGGGCGGTGTTGCACTGTTGCAGGTCACAAAGTATGGTGTAACACAGGGTGCAATCCACCGAACCAGAACCAGCTTCCTCTTGTTTCGCTAACAAAAAGCAAAAAATATTCATCTCTAAACCTATAAAAAAAATCTAAAACGTATTAATCTCTAAAACTAAACTTAATGCGTACCACAGCTGGCGGTGGTGCGGGGTGGTCGAACCCCCCCCCCCCCCCCCACACACACACACACACACACACTGTTAAGTTTTGTTTTTGACGTGCTGCATGTTTCTTCACATTTGCAGTTTAATAATAATAACTAATAGTTTAGTTTTTCCTGTGACTTATTTGCAGTATGATAAATGGTAGGAGCATAATATACGCTTCCAATGTTTTGTTGGTCTTGTAGTGAACTAAGCCTCAGGTCAAAATCTGGCCTGACGGCCCGCCTGGAACAAGAACTGTATTTCATTGATTTGAGTCCAGAAACACAAGATTAAGTTCATCCAGAAGACTTTCTAAGTGTCCTGCACTGATCAATTGAAAGAACATTCTCTTTTTTATTATCATTACTATTTTACAAATGTTTGATAATCAAAGTGTGTTTAGTTCAAACCATTTTTAAATGTTGAAGTGAACTACTCATTTTTAATCAACTGTGAAACAGTATTAGTGATTTTTAATCCTCATGCAAAGTAGAAATCACGTTAAGGTCTGTTACAGAGTAATTATGCATTTTCTGATTTTCTGTCTTTGAATGAGCAAGTGTAAGTTGGTCCAAGGTTGGAGTCAAACGCAAAACAAGTTGTTGGAACGAACTATCATGTTTTTAAATCCTCTCAGACGTAAATATAGAGGCTGGCACCTGTTTTCCCCCAACTCGCCTAAATATTCCTCTCTCTGTCTCTAAAAACATTTTCAATCTGTTCCAAAACACTTTCTGTTTTTCTGACTCCTAGTGACCTCTTACGTCACAAAAACACACCCCTGTCTGGTCGAAACGACCAATCAGGAACCTCCCAAATGAACCGGAAATAGAACTCTTTAAATGTCGGTACTTCCTAGTTCAAACCAGTCGCTTCAGGCTCCGGCTTCAGTCGTTCGCAGCTCCAGTGCTGGAGAAAACAGGAAAATCCCGACATGATCCGCAGTTCTTCCGAGTCTTGTGGGGATTATGACATCTTCCACCTCTGAGTGAAACTTCTGACGGACTCCACTCATGTGAGTCCACCAAGAGGTGAACTTGTGTCGAACAAGTACCGTCACTACTTCGGACGATTCACAGCTGTTCCTACGGAGACGCTGAAAGGGTGCGTTAAATGGAACTTCGTACCAGTGGAGACTCCTCCAGGTAAAGAGTTGATTTATACCACCTAAGTATACCGGGGAAGAAGCTGGGAACTCACCGGAGAGTGCCGTTCTGATGCCGACACACACATTTCCCTCATCCATCCTTTCTCTCTCCCCCTAAACTTCAATTTCCATCTTTAAAACTCTTCTTTTTGCTAGAAATCATTCCAGATATTTTTAGAAATGTCTGTTGTGAAGAAAGAAAACCATCGCCGTATGGTTAATCAAATTGTACAGCTTGCTAACTAAGCCATGTTGTTATTTTCATTTTGCCAAATTAATGTAAAAGTATGATGTTAAACTTTGATTCTGTAAATAAATGACCGCATTCATTTTGATGGGTCAAAGAAAATTAACGTCTCACGATACATTTTATTAAATTCAATGCACGACATTATTCAGTCCAGAAAAATGAAAGAATCTGTTTAATTTATGAATATATCACAGAATATGTTCATCTACAGTCTTTTTTTTTTTTGTAAATTATTACCTTTTTTTGCGGTTTTATTTATTTATTTATTTTTGTATCTTGAGATCTATGATGTCATCAATTACTCGAGTTCTACTCGGGTTTTATTATGTTAATGTCGAGTTTAAAAATTATATACTCGTTCAACCCCTACCAGCCACTTAATGGAGTTTAGCCTCTAATTCTGGTCCTAGTCTGTGTATGAGTGTGGGTCTGTCTGTGTGTGAGTCAGAGGCAAGGAGAGTGTAAAAGTCTACTATTCAGCCACAACAGGGATAAAATATGTCTCTGTATGTCTTAGTGTTTATTAAACGTGATTAATGGCCTCCTTGCCTACAGACGGTAGAAGCAGACAGCAAGGCAAAGGCCAAGACACAACAAGATGGATGGAACAGGTTGCAGTCCCTGTCATGTGTTCTCTGGAACATCTTCATGAAACACTTGGGAAAACTGATCAACAACAACAAAATGACTGATTTTTTTAAATACAGCAGATATCATCCATATACTAGTGTGTGTGTGTGTACATATACACATATACATATACATATACATATACATATATATATATATATATATATATATATATATATATACACACACAGTGCCTTGCGAAAGTTTTCGGCACCCTTGAACTTTTCAACATTTTGCCACATTTCAGGCTTCAAACATAAAGATATAAAATTTTTATTTTTTGTGAAGAATCAACAGCAAGTGGGACACAATCGTGAAGTGGAATGAAATTTATTGGATGTGTCGAAACTTTTTTAACAAATAAAAAACTGAAAAGTGGGGCGTGCAATATTATTCGGCCCCCTTGCGTTAGTACTTTGTAGTGCCGCCTTTTGCTACAATTACAGCTGCAAGTCTCTTGGGGTATGTCTCTATCAGTTTTGCACATGGAGAGACTGAAACTCTTGCCCATTCTTCCTTGCAAAACAGCTCGAGCTCAGTGAGGTTGGATGGAGAGCGTTTGTGAACAGCAGTCTTCAGCTCTTTCCACAGATTCTCGATTGGATTCAGGTCTGGACTTTGACTTGGCCATTCCAACACCTGGATACGTTTATTTGTGAACCATTCCATTGTAGATTTGGCTTTATGTTTTGGATCATTGTCTTGTTGGAAGATAAATCTCCGTCCCAGTCTCAGGTTTCTTGCAGACTCGAACAGGTTTTCTTCCAGAATGGTCCTGTATTTGGCCCCATCCATCTTACCATCAATTCTGACCATCTTCCCTGTCCCTGCTGACAAAAAGCAGGCCCAAACCATGATGCTGCCACCACGATGTTTAACAGTGGGGATGGTGTGTTCAGGGTGATGAGCTGTGTTGCTTTTACGCCAAACATATCATTTTGCATTGTGGCCAAACAGTTCGATTTTGGTTTCATCTGACCAGAGCACCTTCTTCCACATGTTTGGTGTGTCTCCCAGGTGGCTTGTGTCAAACTTTAAACAACACTTTTTATGGATATCTTTGAGAAATGGCTTTCTTCTTGCCACTCTTCCATAAAGGCCTGATTTGTGCAGTGTACGACTGATTGCTGTCTTATGGACAGACTCTCCCACCTCAGCTGTAGATCTCTGCAGTTCATCCAGAGTGATCATGGGCCTCTTGGCTGCATCTCTGATCAGTCTTCTCCTTGTTCGAGATGAAAGTTTAGAGGGACGGCCGGGTCTTGGTAGATTTGCAGTGGTCTGATACTCCTTCCATTTCAATATGATTGCTTGCACAGTGCTCCTTGGGATGTTTAAAGCTTGGGAAATCTTTTTGTATCCAATTCCGGCTTTGAACTTCTCCACAACAGTATCTCGGACCTGCCTGGTGTGTTCCTTGGTGTTCATGATGCTCTCTGCACTTTGAACAGAACCCTGAGACAATCACAGAGCAGGTGCATTTATACGGAGACTTGATTACACACAGGTGGATTCTATTTATCATCATCAGTCATTTGGGACAACATTGGATCATTCATAGATCCTCACTGAACTTCTGGAGTAAGTTTGCTGCACTGAAAGTAAAGGGGCCGAATAATATTGCACGCCCCACTTTTCAGTTTTTTATTTGTTAAAAAAGTTTGACACATCCAATAAATTTCATTCCACTTCACAATTGTGTCCCACTTGTTGTTGATTCTTCACAAAAAAAATAAAATTTTATAAATAAATATAAAAAATAAATATAAAATCTTTAAGTTTGAAGCCTGAAATGTGGCAAAAGGTTGAAAAGTTCAAGAGGGCCGAATACTTTCGCAAGGCACTGTATATATTCCTGCATTGCGAAGAACCAATAAAAAGCAATGTGAACTAGTATCCCTGTAGTAAGTTTAGACATATCAAGCCTTCTGAATCACTTGTATCCAACATGCAGTTGAAACCAGATGTTTACATACACTGTATGAAAAGAAACACTATTTATTTCACTGTGACATAAATCAGACTAAATGTTTTATCTTTTAGGTCAGGATATCCAAAATTATTTCTGTTTATTAAATGCCAAAATATTATGAAAGAGAAAATATTTTAGGTACTTTTTGTTTATTACTGTACTCTCACCAAATTAAAAGCCACTTTATATTTGGTATCATTGTCCTTAAACTGTTTGACTAAACAGTATGCTTAGGATCAATGTCCAGCTTTAACTTCCTGCCTGGTGTCTCAAGATGCTGCTTCAATATTTACACATAATGTTCGTTTCTCATCTATTTAATGTTGGGCTGGGGAAAGGTGAGCCTGAATACAGGCTCACTAACTTTGCCCTTTTTCCCCTCATAATTTAATAATGGGCATTTTATTATAGATTCCCAAGACTACAGAATGTCTCCAAAAATGAAAGTCTTAGTTTTACCTAGGGACCACATGTAATGAATAAATTACTCTCCAATATCTGCTTTTTATGTGGCGCATTCACACGGGGTAACCAAAGCCTGAGATGTAGCTGAAATTTACGGACATCTTCCAGATATGATGTTAACATGCTGCTAGTCACATTAAGCTCAGATGGACAAACGGCCGTGTGCATCCACTGACCTGCCAGTTGAAATGGGCTTGCAACCTGTCCAGGGTGTCCCCCACCTCTCGTACAGTGATGACTGGACATGGGCACCAACGATCCCCGCTACCCGAAAAGGAAGAAGCGGGTAAATATAATGGATGGATCGACGGACCGATCAGCTGATAACCGGCTGCGCGTGTCTCCGCACCTGCTGTCATCTGCTGTGAAGGAAGTAGCAGCATCTACCAAAGCCTAAGCGAGCAGCGAGTTCATTTAAAATAGCCCTGTTCTATATTTTTTCAAATGATTTTGCTTAAATAAAAACAAAAACCGTCTCATTACGTATCAGATTCCACCCATTTCTGTCCAAATCACAGAGATGTCTATTCACATTAGATTAGTATTATCACAGGACCTCGGAGTTCAGCAAAATATAGTAGGTAATTTGCGGGGGAATTTTAACTTTACAAATGACTGACATGGTCGATTCACACGGGATTAACAACACAGACAATCTCTGTAATTAATACAAATAGTATGTGGTCCCTATGTAAAACTAATCCCATGCGAACAGGGCTTTAGTCTCTGTGCATTTGCAAACTGAATCTGGCCTTTTTTAATGTTGTTGGAATTAAGGGTTCTTGTTCCTGAGCAGCCTTTAGGTCCAGGACTTCAACCAGCATCTTCACAGATCTTACGCTTTGGATTTGAGAGTGATGATTTACACCAAAATGTGTTCATCTCTGGAACACAGAACCCGTCTCCTTCCTAGTGGTTTGATGGCAGGACGATCCCATGGTGTTTATTCTTTTTGTATAATGGTTTGAACAGATGAACGTGGCACCAAGGATGAAAAGTTGTGGAGGTTGACAGTTATTTTCCTGATATCTTGACTGATTTTTCAAGGATATCAAACACAGTGCTTCTTTGTGGGAAGATTCACTCTCGTAATTTGGCCATTTACTAGATAGAAATTATTTTGGGAATACATTTAGTCTGATTTATGGCAGACAGAATAAAATGGTCGTCTATTATGCAATGTGTAAACAACTGTTGTCAACTGCATTTATCCAGTTTATCGATCAGAGAGTGAAAGACACAGGTGTGAGGTTACCATAGAGATCATAACGAGCTGTTATTATCAGCTTTGAGATTTCTTTTGATCTTGCTTCAGTTCTTGTTACACATATTCAGTTCTTACATACAACTGTAGGTATTGTTCTTAGCTCAGATGTTTCCAAAGGTAGATTTGAATTTTGGGCAGCAGCTGCATTATCACCTTTCAAACTGGCCTAAGAATTTTCTTCACAGAAAATCACTTTAATGTTACTGAAGTACTTTTTAAAATAAATCCAAGGCTTGCTTATGTTTATCAAGTAAGATCACAGTTGATGAATGCATAAACAAAGTTTGCCAAACCAATATTTTCACTCATTACAACCAGTAGGTCCAGATTTTCCTCTGTCACTGTTTAACAACCTCAGCACCCACCTCCACAGAGCTGTGCCAGTTCAGGGCTTGCAGATGGGATGTGTGGAAGCGCTGTTGTCTCAGATTTGTTCGTAACGAGGTGGCACAGTGTCACCTTGAAAAGCATTAATAAGCGTAAATGTTGATCTATTTTCAAACACTCCATTCTCATGCTGACTCCCCTCCCCCTTCTTTCCTCTTTCTGTTTCTCGCAGGATGTGGAGCTGCCAGACTCTTTCACAGCAGAGCTCAAAGATCTCTTGGAGGGGCTGCTGCAGAGAGATGTGTCCAAGCGGCTCGGATGCCAGGGCCATGGGTACAACACACACACGCAACCTTTGTCCCTCTCAGTGTCCACACACCAGTCAGGTGAATTTTTATTACATAGTGCTCATTTCAGCTGGAATCACTGGATAGTTAGCTAATTGAGGATGAGCAGAGGCAGACATCAAGTGGTCTAATGGAGGCTGAGTTCATCAGATTTTTTTTTTTTCAAATCTAAAGCAGCTTTGTCTAAAAGGCATGATTTGTTTGTAACTGCAGAGTGATGCAGCCTGTACTGCCACCTTGTGTTCAAATGAAAAGTAACACTTTGTGTGTGTGTGTCACTCATGCAGTGCCTCAGAGGTGAAGGAGCATCAGTTTTTCAATGGCATCGACTGGCAGCAGGTCTACCTACAGAAGGTGAGTAATCGCCATCCATCAGTTTCCACATCTGTTTAAAACACAACTAAAAGATGATTAAACTTTTATTTATGACTACACAGATCTTGCATCAGTTTTAAGTGTTTTAAGCATACCTATGGCATCTAAAACAAACGTTTGTCATTTTTTCTCCAAATTTGAAACAAATCTGCAGCATTTTAGGAACAAACTATACCCTGCATGATTTTTGGTTGTATAACTTGAGATTATTACTTCTATATAGTATTACTTTTAACATATGAAACTTTTAAAGCTTTGGGTAGCCAAGACCTAATATGTATATTTCTTTAAAACATGTTTTTTACTATGAATGGGAACACAGTTTTATTAAATAATTATTATTTAACTAATGTATCACAGCACAAAAGTTTTCAGTAAAGTTATGTTATACGTCTACATTTTTAAAAAATAATATGATATTGTTAATGATAATGTTGATAATGTTAAAGTTAGGGTCTGTAAAATATGGATTGTCTGAGTGGAAAATGTGTAGGAACCCTAGAGCATGGAAACTCCACACAGAAACTCCTCAGTGAGTGTAATCTGCGACCTTCTTGCTGCGAGGCAGCAGTGCTGCTAACCCAGCTGCACCACCCTGCAGCCCAGAACACATGACTGTTCACACAAACGCTACTAAACTGTTGTAACCTTAAAGTCCTCCAGCAAAGGCCTGCACTCGCTGGGCCCTGGATTTGTAGTTTTAAACCTTCCTGCTGTAGGACTTCACTGACAACACCTGCAAGAGTGCAGCCTGTTCTTTGCATATTGGAAGTTGGTAAACAAAGGAGATTTTAAAAACTGACTTCTCTTGAGCAGATTAAACAATAAGTTTATTTTTAAATAAAATATCTGTGGCCTTCATAGTTCAGCAAAAGTATGTTTTCCACACAACCTTTAAGACATTAAAGTTCATGCTGCATAATCCAGGTAAAAAAAATCCAACAAAGGTAACTCAGATCCTCTGGACGGTTTCTTTTTCCCATAAGTTTGCTAGTGATAAGCTGGTTTCTGCAGCCCGCCCTCTCCCCCGTCAACACCTCTGAGGCATCCATAGCCAAGAGGTTCAAAACAGTCTCAGACTGATGAAGTCCTTTGGATGAAGGACGAAACGTTTCAACACAAAAAAAAAAACTGTCCAGAGGACCTGACTGAAGTTTGTTGGATTTTCTACCTGGATTATTGAGCATGAACTTTGATGTTCTGAACCACTTTGACCATGGCTGCCTCAGAGGAGTTGACGGGGGAGAGGACGGGCTGCAGAAACCATCTTATCACCAGCAAACTGGTTGTCCACTATGTGGGTAAACCACTTATGGGACTGAGTTTATTGTGGCTCCTTGAACTGATGAAGTCCTTTGGATGAAGGACCAAACGTTTCAACCAGAACCACAACAAATAAAAAGAAACCATCCAGATGACCTGAGTTAACTTTGTTGGACTCTTTGAGACAATTTCACTGGTTCTCCTGAAGTCTATAACTTTATTAAAAAGCAGAATTGACATAATTCTGTTGTCCATCAGGATGAACATCAGGCTGCATCAGTTTAGAAAACAGGAGCTATTCATTGTGAAGCGCTTCATGCTTTGTGGTCTTCATCTTAGTTTTTAAATTTTATGGGTTTTCTCTTTTCAAAAATAAATAAATAAATCATCCACTGCTGTTGGACCCAAGGTCCAGACATGGACCTAGCTTTAAAGCTACTCTGGATGGAGCTGCATGAGTCATTAGTTCACTGCGGTTACTGTTGCCATGGAAACCACCTCACTCCATGGAAAACACTACAAAGGGAGGGTTGCGTTGTTGTTGTTATGGTCATACTCCATTTCTTCTGTATCTTCCTCTGTTAGTGATGCTGTTTTTGTGCTTATTCTTCCATCTGTGCCCCCCACCCCTCTGATATCTCTTTCTACCCCCCTCCCTGCAGTACCGTCCTCCTTTATACCCGCCCAGGGGAGAAGTGAATGCTGCAGATGCTTTCGACATCGGCTCCTTTGATGAGGAAGACACCAAGGGCATCAGGGTAAAACTTCAACGTGTTCTTAGGCTACATTGTTTTTTTTCTGACCTCCCAGCTCAGGTGATGGCAGTGTGTCATCACTGGGCATCAGATTTACACTCTGTACTGGAGTGTGCAGCCGAAGCATCACTGCTGCAAGCAGACATCATCTGATCTTTAGAGTTGATCACTAACAGCTTCCTCAAACCATTGGACCTCCAAGGGACAACGAAGACTTTATTTGATCGAACTTATCCACCTTATAACATGTCATTTAGACATTATTTCCATCTCTTTTCTTTACCCAATGTTCCTTTCCAGGTCACGGGGATACCCCGGTATCCCTTCATTAAGTTAATCACAAAATCTAAAAAAGTTAAATCTGGTCCTCTGGACATTCAAAAAAAAACAAAAAAAACAAAGCAAAACAACAACAAAAAATGTAGAAACGTTTCGTCTCTCATCCGAGAGACTTCCTCAGTCTGAGGTGCTGTATTCAGCTCAGTCTCTTAAATAGCACCTTCTCAGAGTGGATCAACCAGTTTTGCTGCTGACAACCAAAACCAGCTGCTCACATGCTCAAGAAGGACCATCAGCCTAACAATGGATCATTAGCACCCTGATGGCTGTTTACTATTCACAGAGGGCTGAGTGATACTAGCAATCACAGCATTGTAAGAGGGGGACAATTGAACACGTAGGCCTCCACCCCTGTTTAATGATGGACGGTTTCTTTTCACAAAGATGGCCTCCTTTACTCCTCTCTCAAACCATCGTTCCTCTCTATCCAGGATGTGCACATCTTCATCCCTGAAAGAGTGACCGCTGGCCTGGAGATGAGTGTAGACCGCAGAGTCCTGGCCTGATGATGTTGATCTTCTGTGCTAGGCCATCCTTTTGGCCAGTGGCTGTTTTGTTTCCCCGATGTAAGACTGATCACAGCCCTCCTGACACTGAACAGCATACACAACATTACTCTGTTTGTGCCGGGGGACTGGATCTTTGGGATGAACCAGTCTTTGCCGTAATGTATTTTGGGGCTTAAAAGCCACTGGGACGTTATGTTTAGAAAATAAACGTCTCAGTTTCTCTGATACTCCCTCAACATATGGAATGACCACTGGTCTGGGTCTGGGTTCCTCCTTTTCACCTGTTGGCTGACTGGAGTCCTGTTTGGGTTTCTTCTCTGCTTTCAGGAAGGCCCAGTTAGGATATCCACATTGCTCTAGAGCCTGTCTTGTGTGGGATTTCTCCTTCTGCCTGGCTCCTGAGCTAGTGGGGACTCTGTCTGCTCTGTGATACAGAGTCCTGATGACTCCTAACTTGTGCTCCAAAGGGTGATGGGAGTCAAACTGCAAATACTGGTCTGTGTGGGTGGGTTTGCGGTACACCTCAGTTTGCAAATGTCCTCTATCAGAGACTGAGACCTCACAGTCCAAGAAAGCCAACTTGCCATTTTTTTCATCTTCTCGTGTGAACTTGATGTATTTATCCACAGAGTTGATGTGGTCAGTAAAATGTTGGACTTCCCGAGATTTAATTTTAACCCAGGTGTCGTCAACATACCTGAACCAATGACTTGGTGGTGTCCCTGAAAAGGACGTCAAGGCTCTCTTTTCTACCTCCTCCATGTACAGGTTGGCAACAATAGGAGAAACTGGAGACCCCATAGCACACCCATGTTTCTGCCTATAATATTGCTCCCCATATGTGAAGTAGGTTGACTGCAGGCACAGTTTCAAGAGTTGACACAGTTGTTCTGTGGAAAGCGTGGTCCTGCTGCTCAGAGTGGTGTCTGATTTTAATCTTAAACTGACCACCTCTACTGCATCATCAACAGGAATGCACGTAAAGAGTGATGTGACATCAAAAGAGACCATTGTTTCATCAGTCTCCATGATGACATCCCTCACCTTGTCCACAAAGTCCATGGTGTTCTGCATGTGGTTTTCTGAGCTGCCAACTAAACGGATGAGTACAGACGCCAGATATTTGGAAACATTGTAAGTGACAGAGTTAATCATGCTAACGATTGGTCTTAAAGGTACACCTTGTTTGTGGATTTTAGGTAAACCATACAGACTAGGTGTGGCCTCCCCTGGGTACAGTCTGTGGTACAGAAAACGGTCAATAGCCTTGTCCTGCTCCAAAATTGTCAAGCAATCTATCAATTTCTTCTTCTAACCACTTCCTGGATCTCTTTTCTGAGGTTCATAAGTGTTTAAGTCACTAAGGAGTGTCATAACTTTTTCATGATAGTCTTTCTGGTTCAAAATCACTGTGCACCTTTCTTTGTCTGCTGGGAGAATGATGATGTTTTTGTCCTTACTAAGAGTGGTGAGTGCGTCCCTCTCCTCTTTACTGATGTTGGAAGGTGGTGGTTTGGCATTGCTGAGGCAGGCTGAAACTTTGATTCTGAGCTGTTCTGCTTCAGCCTCTTTAATTTTGTTGTTGCGGATGGCTGACTCAGTAGCTGTGATCATCTCCACCAGAGGAATTCTACTTGGTGCAACCGCAAAGTCCTGTGAATGTCCAGAGGACCAGATTTACCTTTTTTAGATTTTTCTACCTGGATTATTGAGCATGCATCAGGGTCATCACAAAATCATTTAGAGATTGCATTTTCAAATGTTTTCATTTTTTAAAACCTTGAGACTGCCTTCTGACCTCAGAGGTTCATCAGGTGTAGATGTACAGTACATCAAATAATGACGTCCTGAAAGTTTCATTAGAATAAGTCCAAATGGTTTGTGAGACATTTTGCAAATGGACAGACAACACTTTGGCTCAGGATGAAACAATATAATCTGCCTTTAAAACGGTGCTTTAATAAACATAGAAAAAGAAATATATTAAAAGGTCTAGATTTTAAATTTTTTCGTCACTTGTATCATTAGTGCACCCCTACAGTTTTTATTTAAATGTTGGTCAAATTCACAATGAAGAATCTAAGAACCTGGAGTCAAAGTGGAAACATCCAGCAAACTGACTGAGAGCTGAGTTTGTAGCTCTTCAGAGTAAAACACACAGGCAGCGTACGTTGTGTGCCAAAACTGACACCTCCATTACTTTCAGGGATAAATCTTCGTACTCACTCCCTGATGTACATCTGGGATCTGGTAGCAGCTCTTTTTGTATGCATCCATTGTCCATTGTTCTTGTCCTGTGTAGTTTATGTCGTTTCATATCAAACGTGAAAAGTGAATGAGCACGTCTACTTTTTTTAGTTAAAAAGTTTGCAGAAATATACAACCTCAAAACTTGTCATTATAAAGACAATGGCATAAAAGATGTCGGGTAAATCATTGTTAAAGAAAATTTCTATTCTGATGAAGACAAAAGTCTAAACCCTATGTTATAAAGTCGGTGTGTTAACACGTCCTGTGTTTTGTATATTAACTGGTGCGGTTCTTGCGCTGCAGCACCCTCCATGAGTTATCAGCTAAAGGCTGATAGCTTTTCTTTCTGACCTGCAGGTTTTTCTCAGAGCATGTTTAGGGCAGTGCTTCTCAATTATTTTCTGTTGTGCCCCCCCCAACGCTCTGCCGCGACTGTAAATAGTATGTCTATAAAATTGTTATACGTATACCTCTGCCTAACATTGTGTCCTTATTAACATTAAAGACAAAAAAAGAATATAGATCAACTTACAACAAAGAATAACTTTATTAACATTGTTTTTTAGTCTGTAACAAAAACAACTTGCATCAATTTGCATGAAAAAAAAACAATCCTTTTTTAAACTGTAAACATTTTGGACCATTTGATACTGGAAAATAAAATAAAATATGATCAATAAATAATAATCAATTCAAATTTATCAGCAACATTTTAACTCAGGAGTGTTATACAAAACACTTTGGCCTACAAAACAAAAATGAATAAAACAATTTATGCTGATTTTTTTAAATCAAAATGAGGAAGTCAGGATCAATGAGCACACTCATCGATCAAACAAAAAAAAAAATTGTCAACATGAAAGAAGAAAGAGTGAGCAGGTAACCCTCTCACTTTGAGTTTACTCTTTGACAAACGTCCAGAGCATCAAAAAACAGCAGCTTAACTGAGGAGGTGAATTTATTTTGTTAGCAAAGAATTGAGTCCTAACATTTATTAAACATTACTTCTGTAAATTGTGCTTTGACAAACTCATCGATAAAACAAAAACATTTTGTCAACGCAAAAGAGGAAAGTGGGGGCAGGTGTCTCTCTCGCTTGAGTTTACTCTTTGTTGCATGCATGCTGTAAGTGACGTCCAGAGTGCATGGACATAAAACCATCAGCGGAGGACGGAGAAGGTGACAGTCGGAGTTTATTTGTCGTGTTGACAGCAGAGGGGATAGACACGGTTCATGCATGGTTCCCAAAATGACACGGCAGCTATATTTGTTCATAACTTTATTAGTAGGAACACATATGACAGAATGAGAATGGTGAAGAAAAAAACCTACTCCCTGCATCAAAAAAGCATGTTTTCTAGGGTCACATGCGCCCCCCTTGGCATTGTGCCCTACTATTTGAGAAGGACTGGTTTAGGGTGACCTAATTTGTTCATGAGAAAATCAAAATCTGTCTTGAACTTATTCCTGTTTGTCAAAACATGTCTGGTAGATTATTTGAGGTCACCAGTTTTCAGCCTTTGTCAAGTCGTCCATGATGAAGATTGTATAGGTATATGGGGCTGGATATATATTGTTAATTATCAAACAGAGTAATGTTGTGTATGCTGTTCAGTGTCAGGAGGGCTGTGATCAGTCTTACATCGGGGAAACAAAACAGCCACTGGCCAAAAGGATGGCCCAGCACAGAAGATCAACATCATCAGGCCAGGACTCTGCGGTCTACACTCATCTCCAGGCCAGCGGTCACTCTTTCAGGGATGAAGATGTGCACATCCTGGATAGAGAGGAACAATGGTTTGAGAGAGGAGTAAAGGAGGCCATCTTTGTGAAAAGAAACCGTCCATCATTAAACAGGGGTGGAGGCCTACGTGTTCAATTGTCCCCCTCTTACAATGCTGTTATTGCTATTATCACTCAGCCCTCTGTGAATAGTAAACAGCCGTCAGTGTGCTAATGATCCATTGTTAGGCTGATGGTCCTTCTTGAGCATGTGATCAGCTGGTTTTGGTTGTCAGCAGCAAACTGGTTGATCCACTCTGAGAAGGTGCTATTTAAGAGACTGAGCTGAATACAGCACCTCAGACTGAGGAAGTCTCTCGGATGAGAGACGAAACGTTTCTATATTTTTTGTTGTTTTGCTTTGTTTTGTTTTGTGTTTTTTTGAATGTCCAGAGGACCAGATTTAACTTTTTTAGATTTTTCTACCTGGATTATTGAGCATGCATCAGGATATTTTGAGGCTGAAGTCTCCTCAAAGTTCACCTGTCATCTTAGAGGAACGAGGGTCCATATGGGAGGCAGCTGGGATTTTTCCACTCCTCTGCGGTGGGATTCTGGAGCCCTGGGTTCTGGTTCGGTCAGGTTCTGTGTCTTTCTCTCATCCTGAGACGTCTGCAGAAAGGATGCTTCTCTCCTCAATTCTCTTCCTAGGATGTCTCTCTAGGAGGATGCGTCTTTCTCTGAAGTTTGCTCGAAGTCCAGTGAAGTGTGTAGAAGAAGTCGTAGAAGTAGATGTGAAGAAGAAGTGAAACTTAACTGTCTGTGTGTTACTGATTGACTTTGGTCCACCTCAGGAGGGGGTGGTCTTTGGTCTTGGTCTTTGGTCTTTGTCATGTTTTTTTATAAAGGCCTATTAAATAAATATAGTCCTTTTCTCTCTGTCTGCCTTAAAAGTTACTCTTTTAAAAGGGACAATAAGACCAAATATATTCTTAAAGGGAGATTACTGAAAACACACATTTTCATGAATAAACATTCAGGTATAAAATAAAACAGAAATTACATTTTGGAATTAATAACATGGGAAAGTACCACAACTGTGGAAGACCTCCTGTGTGGTACCAGTACCAAAAACCAAACATCCC
Source organism: Nematolebias whitei (assembly GCF_014905685.2). Classification (NCBI taxonomy): domain Eukaryota; kingdom Metazoa; phylum Chordata; class Actinopteri; order Cyprinodontiformes; family Rivulidae; genus Nematolebias; species Nematolebias whitei. The sequence continues at coordinate 8,187,421 of NC_056515.1, forward strand.
AAGGACAGAGCTGGCCTTCTTGATGAGCTTATCTAGCTTCTTCTTCTCAGCTGATGATAAGCTGCTGCTCCAACACAAAACACCATAGAAGATGGCTGATGCCACTACCGAGTCAAAGAAGGTCTTCAGGAGCACCCCCTGCACTCCAAAAGACCTCAGCCTCCTCAGCAGGTAGAGTCTGCTCTGACCCTTTCTGTAAAGTCAGAGTCAGTCAGAGTCAGAGTTTCTTTATTGTCATTCGCACCTCATGTGGTACATGTGGTGGAGCGAAATTATGTACACAGGGTCCCAGTTACATCCAACAATAAAATGTCTAAGAAAAACAGTAATAACATCTAAGATATGAACTAAGAAAAACATCAACTAAATATACACTAAGCACTCATAACATAAAACATTGAACATCAGCACAAACATGAACATGAGTCTGTGAGCAGATGTGCACGCATGAACACATCAACATTGAAACAGATCAGCAGCAACATGAAACAGATCAGCAGCAACATGATATGGTTTTTCACAGTGATTATTCTAGTTAGAGATTAATGAGTCTAACAGCCTCAGGGTAGAAGCTGTTCCTCAGTCTAGTGGTTCTACACTTAATGCTCCTTAACCTCCTTCCTGAGGGGAGTGGGGCAAAAAGTGTGTGTGCTGGGTGGGTGGGGTCCTTCATGATGCAGGTGGCCCTCTTCCTGCATCTGGAGGTGTAGATGTCTGTGATGGTGGGGAGGCTGATTCCAACAGATTTCTGTGCAGCCTTCACCACTCTCTGCAAAGCTTTTCTTTCTGCAGCTGTGCAGCCTCCATGCCACACATTGATGCTCGAGCACAGGATGCTCTCCACTGCACACCTGTAGAAGGAGGTGAGGACTGAGCTTCCCAGACCAGCTCGCCTCAGCCGTCTGAGGAAGTAGAGTCTCTGATGAGCTTTCTTGATCAGGCTGGTGGTGTTGTTGCTCCAGCTGAGGTTGTCATTCATGTGTACACCCAAGTACTTGTAGCTGGAGACCACTTCCACCGCAGATCCTCTTATGTTCAGGGGGGTGTAGGTGTTTTTGTTCCTTCTGAAGTCCACAATCATCTCCTTTGTCTTCTTCACATTGATGTGAAGGTTATTCTCTCTGCACCAGCTCTCCAGGTGTTCCACGTCTTGCCTGTAGCTGGACTCATCATTGTTTGTGATGCATCCCACCACCGCTGTATCATCTGCAAACTTTACAATGTGACAGCCTGGATGGGTAGCTGCACAATCATATGTGAGCAGAGTAAACAGAAGGGGGCTCAACACACATCCCTGAGGAGAGCCAGTGCTGAGGGTTATGGTGGAGGAGGAGAGATTGTGGATCCTCACTAACTGTGGTCTGTTTGTTAAAAAGTCTAGTACCCAGTTGCAAATGGAGGGGCTTAGTCCTAGTGTGGATAGTTTGTCCATCAGGGTTTGGGGGATCATGGTGTTGAAGGCGGATGTGAAGTCCACAAAGAGCATACGGACGTAAGAGTTTTTCTGCTCCAGGTGGTTGAGTGCAGTGTGGACCACAGAGGAGATTGCATCCTCTGTTGATCGGTTCTCACGGTATGCGTACTGATGAGGGTCCTCGTTGATGTTGATGGTTGTTTTGATGTGAGTCATGATCAGTTTTTCGAAGCATTTAGCGACTATCGGGGTGAGGGCCACTGGCCGATAGTCATTCAGACCAGTCACTGTAGAGCTTTTTGGGACTGGGATGATGGTGGCAGTCTTCAGGCAGGTGGGAACTGTCTCCAGGGTAAGTGAGGTGTTAAAGATGTCTGCCAGCACCTCACAGAGCTGATCAGCACATTCCTTCAACATCAGTGTTGTGAGACCAGTCCAGTTTATTGTTCAGGTGAACACCCAGGTACTTGTAAGAGTCCACAATCTCGATGTTCACACCCTGGATGTTCACCGGGATCAGTGAGGTGGACCTGTGCCTGCGGAAATCCACAACCAGCTCCTTAGTTTTAGCAGCGTTGATCAGGAGGTGGTTCTTCTGGCACCAGTCCATAAAGTCTTGAGTCCGCTGTCTGTACTCTGAGTTGTCCTCACCTGTGATGAGGCCGACTATGGCAGAGTCATCAGAAAACTTTTGCAGATGGCAGTGTGGGGAGTCGATGGTGAAGTCTGCAGTGTAGAGGGTGAAGAGGAACGGTGCCAGCACAGTTCCCTGTGGGACCCCCCGTACTGCAGACCAGCATGTCAGAGACACAGCCCTGTGTCCTCACATACTGTGGGCGTCCAGTGAGGTAATCCAGTATCCACTGGGACATGTGGTGATCCACTCCTGATAACTCCAGCTTGTCCCGCAGAAGTCCTGGCTGGATGGTGTTGAAAGCACTGGAGAAATCAAAGAACATGATCCTCACAGTGCTTCCAGGTTTCTCCAGGTGGGTCAGAGCTTGGTGCCTGAGGTAGATGATGGCGTCATCCACCCCGATGCCAGGCCGGTAGACAAACTGCAATGGATCTAATGAAGACCTCACCAGGTGGCGCAAATTGTTGAGGATCAGCCTCTCGAGGGTCTTCATCAAATGTGAGGTCAGAGCCACCGGCCTGTAGTTACTGAGCTTGTTGCTTGGACGCCCCCTCGACCCAGTGCAGGTGGTGGGAGACAGAAGGACTCTAGCTAAAATAAAATCATTGCTGGACAACGTCTCCCACCCCATGCATGAAGCTGTTGCTGAACTGGAGAGTTCGTTCAGTGACAGATTACTGCATCCTAAAAGCACAAAGGAGCGTTACCGCAGGTCCTTCCTCCCAGCAGCTGTTAGACTCTACAACCATCACTGCTCCCAACAAACTCAATAAAGATTAAATACATGCTGACCTCTGCTTAAGCATACACTCTGCCTGTAATACTGTACTGTAAATAGTCTGCCATTCTCAATGTTCCAATACATATTGAAAATTATTATTGATATTGTTTATCTTATTTCTTATATATTGTGTTGTTTATTAACATTTAGGAACTTTTGTGTGAAATCTTTAAATCTTTTTATCTGTTGCTGCTGATACACTGGAATTTCCCATCCGTGGGACAATAAAGGCTGTTTCTATTCTATTCTATTCTAACATGCAATGTTTCACCAAAAGGTGTCGCTGTCCATCTCCTGAAAAGGGAATGTCATTAAACAAAGGGTTCTTATGGTGTTATCTTCATGGGAACCATTCTGGGAGAAATACTCCTTTTTGATAAAGGAAGATATCAAAGCAGCGAGTTCAGATGTTTCAAAAACTCCCAAAGTCAGTTGAACCAAAACTCTCATTAAAATGATCTGTCCGTTTCATGGGAAATGAGTTCATGGCAGTGAAGTTAACACAGTGACAGTTTTTTTTTTTATTACATTTACATTAGTGTCAACTAAAAAGTTAGTGAGCTGAGTTGAATATTTGTAAAACAATGTTAGTTTGTTTGTTCTCAAGGGAATAGATGAATCTTACTTTTTAACAGTTTCAAACGCAAAACACAGGAATGATGTTTGTTTGAGATGAGGTGAACTCTTTTTCTGAGGTGGTGTTCTCCTACAAGATAAATGAAGAGGAGACATTTTGGTGTTCTTACTGAACTGAGTGTTCTGTCTTCATTTTCTGTTTGTTCTTCAGCTGCTGGACAGCGACCAGGAGCTGTACAAGAACTTCCCTCTGGTCATATCAGAGCGCTGGCAGCAGGAGGTGGTTGAGACAGTGTATGAGGCAGTCAACTTGGACACGGACAAGATTGAGGCTCGCAAGAGGGCCAAGAACAAGCAGCCCGGCCACGAGGAAGGTGCTGAAACCAGCTGGGTGTGTGTTTGTACGCTGCAAGAATCGCTGTCAGATTCTCTAACAGTTTGTTTTTGTGTGTGCAGACTATGCTTTGGGGAAGGACTGCATAATGCATGGCTACATGCTGAAGCTGCGGACCCCGTTCATGGCCCAGTGGCATCGCTGCTACTTCTATCTGTTCCCTAACCGATTAGAGTGGAGGGCGGAGGGCGAGACACGGGTGAGTCGGCCTCGCAGGATACACACATTAAAGTCACATAGCTCTCCATGTTCACACTGATGTGAGTCAGTTTGTGTGTTCTGGAGCAAGGCTGTTCTGTTAGTGTGTGAACATTGTCTATCTGTTTGTCCCGGCGCCCCACTGAAGGAGAAGTGGCTCAAACCTGTTAAAAAACAGAAAGATGGGGTGAGTATTGCCACCAGGTTCCAGCAGGTTTAGAGATGACACCCCACCCCTTGCTTTACACTCAGTAGTGCTCTTGTGCGTGCAGCCATGTTTTTATTTGCAGCTTCCTGCAAACCTCAACCTCAAGTGTAGAAAAACACGCAACAAATTCCATTGTGTATTTATTTATTTAACTAAATCAAAACCAAAATGGAAAAGCTGTATGTGAAAAGCTAAGCCCTTTCTTGCCACTTCCACCATGTTCAGAAGGGAAAGTATCAACCAGGAGCTGCTGATTAAATTCACTTGAATACGTGATCATATCTGTGTGACCACATCTGTAAAAGCATGAATTTAGAGCAGTTTGCTGCTCTGGAGCATACAGCTGTGTGTTAACGCAAAGCCAAAGAGAGTAGACATCAACAATGACCTTAGAGGTGCTGAATCTTGCTACTTTTTATCTGATGATGTGATATTTTTGTTAAGCACTTTGGTAACAGTTTCTGTTTTAAATGTGCTCTATAAATAAATCTGACTTGACTTGACTAGAGAAGCAGCTGTTTTGGACACCAATCTTGGAAGAATAATTGTAATTTACAAAAAATTTCAAGCCAAAAGAAAGATTTTTTTTTAATGCAGACCATTTAAGAAATATGCCAACCTTCCCAGAAGTGGATCAGAAGAACCACACAACATCTGGATCATGTCCTTTGAACAGATGAAATCAAAGTAGAGGTGTTTGTCCCTAATGTTCACCGACATGTTTGGAGACAGCCAAACATCAAATTAGCACAAACCCCTCATACCAACTGTGAAGAACGATGCTGGAGGAGTGATGATTGGGCTTATTTTGCTGCTGTACGAACTGGGCACTGCACAGTCACTGACCCATGAACTCGTCTGTAGATCAAAGTATTTTAGACTCATGTGAGGTCATCTGTCTGACAGCTGAAGTTTGGACCAAATGCTCATGATGCTCCAGAACAATGATCATAAACACAGCAGCTAATCTAAAATGGTAAATGAATTGTATTTACCGTATTTTTTGCCCTATAAGTTGTTTGTGTATGTGTGTGCATAATTTGCATGCCCTGCGACTAGTAAAAGTAAAAGTGCTTTTAATGACAATCGGCTTGCCATTCAAAGCCACCTTCGTCCAGCTCGCCTGGAGCAACCGTCAAATCAGCTTCATTTCACTGGGCTGCCCCGGCGAAATGCAGCTAATTTGCCCATTGAAGTGCATTTATTAAGTAAAAGTTCAACTGAGACACACCGTTACTATGTTGAACAAACAAATAATTGTTTAAGGTGGTTATCTTATTAAATTTTGAAGAAATGCACATCGTTCCTTCTTCCTGATTTCCTCCCTCAGAGCACGCTCCCAGAGCACCGAGGCAGCTAATACTTTTGAAATGCAGCTGATTTGACCATTAAAGTTCATTTATTAAGGAAAAGCTGGACTGAGACACACCTTTACTATAATTTCGAGCAAATAAATAATTGTTTTTAAGTGTTAATCTTGTTAACTTCTTGTTAAAGTCCTCCCGTGCATGCTCCCGCCATTTGGCAGCCAATCGATTTTTGGCACAACACGGGCCCTCATTTATGGGTTGTCAGCGGTGACACATAATAGATGCAACATATTTATGGATTTTTCCACTTTATTAGACATTTTTGGACGGCTGCGACTTATACAGTGGAAAATACGGTATATAGCACATTACTTGCCAACCAGGCAGCCATACTGCAGTGTTTCCCCATCTGTTATCCAAGGAAAGTGCCCCGCCCTGTCATCAAAAGCAAGCGCACTAATGTAGTTCTAGATCAGGTCTATTCAACTAAACTGCTTGAGGGGCCACAGTTATTGAAAGCCAAGAGCTCAGGGGCCAGACATCTAGTAGTTATTCTCATTAAGTAAGGTTGTTTTACGATTTAAAAATCTAGTTTTATTTAAAAATAAACCCATTGGTTGGCCGAACTGGGCACACCTGTAGGCCTGATTTGGTCCCCGGGCCTCCAGTTGAATAGCCCTGTGCTAGAGTCTAATCCCTGCTTTGAATCCCATTCTTACACTAATGAGGCACACATCAGAGGCATTGGGTTCAGTGTCTTGCCCATGGACACTTCAACCTATGACTGCATATTACGAGGAATTAAACGTCTGACTGGACGTCAGTGGACAATTGCTCTAACCACCGATCTACAGGTCCTTCTCAAAAAATTAGCATATTGTGATAAAGGTCATTATTTTCCATAATGTAATGATAAAAATGAAACTTTCATATATTTCAGATTCATTGCACACCAACTGAAATATTTCAGGTCTTTAATTGTTTCAATACTGATGATTATGGCATACAGCTCATGAAAACCCAAAATGCCTGTCCCAAAAAATTAGCATATTTCATCCCACCAATGAAAGACAAGTGTTTTTAATACAAAAAACGCCAACCTTCAAATAATCATGTTCAGTTATGCACTCAATACTTGGTCGGGAATCCTTTTGCATGAATGACTGCTTCAGTGCGGCATGGCATGGAGGCAATCAGCCTGTGGCACTGCTGAGGTGTTATGGAGGCCCAGGATGCTTCGATAGCGGCCTTAAGCTCATCCAGAGTGTTGGGTCTTGCGTCTCTCAACTTTCTCTTCACAATATCCCACAGGTTCTCTATGGGGTTCAGGTCAGGAGAGTTGGCAGGCCAATTGAGCACAGTAATACCATGGTCAGTAAACCATTTACCAGTGGTTTTGGCACTGTGAGCAGGTGCTAGGTCGTGCTGAAAAATGAAATCTTCATCTCCATAAAGCTTTTCAGCAGATGGAAGCATGAAGTGCTCCAAAATCTCCTGATAGCTAGCTGCATTGACCCTGCCCTTGATAAAACACAGTGGACCAACACCAGCAGCTGACATGGCACCCCAGACCATCACTGACTGTGGGTGCTTCACACTGGACTTCTGGCATTTTGGCATTTCCTTCTCCCCAGTCTTCCTCCAGACTCTGGCACCTTGATTTCCGAATGACATGCAAAATTTGCTTTCATCCGAAAAAAGTACTTTGGACCACTGAGCAACAGTCCAGTGCTGCTTCTCTGTAGCCCAGGTCAGGCGCTTCTGCCGCTGTTTCTGGTTCAAAAGTGGCTTGACCTGGGGAATGCGGCACCTGTAGCCCATTTCCTGCACACGCCTGTGCACGGTGGCTCTGGATGTTTCTACTCCAGACTCAGTCCACTGCTTCCGCAGGTCCCCCAAGGTCTGGAATCGGCCCTTCTCCACAATCCTCCTCAGGGTCCGGTCACCTCTTCTCGTTGTGCAGCGTTTTCTGCCACACTTTTCCCTTCCCACAGACTTCCCACTGAGGTGCCTTGATACAGCACTCTGGGAACAGCCTATTCATTCAGCAATTTCTTTCTGTGTCTTACCCTCTTGCTTGAGGGTGTCAATGATGGCCTTCTGGACAGCAGTCAGGTCGGCAGTCTTACCCATGATTGCGGTTTTGAGTAATGAACAAGGCTGGGAGTTTTTAAAAGCCTCAGGAATCTTTTGCAGGTGTTTAGAGTTACGTCGTTGATTCAGATGGTTAGGTTAATAGCTTGTTTAGAGAACCTTTTCATGATATGCTAATTTTTTGGGACAGGCATTTTGGGTTTTCATGAGCTGTATGCCATAATCATCAGTATTAAAACAATTAAAGACCTGAAATATTTCAGTTGGTGTGCAATGAATCTGAAATATATGAAAGTTTCATTTTTATCATTACATTATGGAAAATAATGACCTTTATCACAATATGCTAATTTTTTGAGAAGGACCTGTACATCCAGCTGTGACTACAACAAATTGGCTGAAAAATCAAAGAATTAAAGTGCTTCAATGTTCCGATCAACGTTTAGACCTTAACCTGAGTGAAATGCTGTGGTGGGACCTGAAGTGAGCTGAGCAGAAACAAACGTTGACAAACCTCAAACAACTACTGAGAATAAGGCCCTTTCCCATGGGCTCAACATGGCCCTACCTGGTCAGGGTTCCAAGCATGCTGCACCTAGCTGATAATTTTACGTCAGAAGACTGCAGGCCATTAATTGGCCCTGGAGCCACGGCACTTGATGAGTCATTCCAGTGACTGCTTCAAGACCACTATTTTCATTGGCCATTTTCTACAGCCACAATGACGTGCATTTTCCCAATATTTTTGTTTCTTTACCCTTGTAAGCCTTCTCTGGCTCACTTGTAACTTGAGTAGGATTAATCATACATTAAGCACCAGCATGTCAGTTGTATGGAGAACCACAAGATGGTGTAGAACTGAAGTGGGGCGAGGTGGGTTGGTCTACAGTCAACAAACAGCTTTATGGCTGCTACAGGAGGTTCTACATGCTGTCAGATCAAGGGCTGGACTGACGGGACGTGGTGGAATCTATTGTGTGTTTTTGCAAGCTTGATTAGATGTGAGTCATTTAAGAACCTGGTAAAGAGCAGATTAATAATTGTCTTGATACATAGAAGCACCAAAGTCAATAAGGGTGCGCTCCCTTTTCCCTGGCTTTAAAAACATGTCATATATGAAGAGTTCCAATCCTCCCAGGAACCTCGCATATTAGTAGGGATGGGGCCGATCCGGTATCACTATCAGCGTCTGATACCAGCATAATTTACATATCGGGTTTTCTGATTTATGATGCATGTCTGTGTCTGTTGAAACGTCTCTACATGTGGTTCCCTGCCTGCTGCTCTGCACATTGGCTTCAAACTATGGAATGAATTTCCTGAACGGAGGCATGTCTCATGAAATCCAGAGTAATAAGACCCGCCTCACATTCAGGAAATCCATTTCATAGTTTGCAGCCAGCTTCAACGTGAGTAAATACTGAGGACTGAGTGAGCAGCACTGTGGCTAACGGCTAACCAACTTTTCATCGTAACATGTCCGCTGTGTGGAAGTATTTTACACTGGAAACACCACAAGGCAAGACAGTAACGTGCAATGTCTGCAGAGCCGCTGTACCGTGAAGAGGAAGCTCGATCGCGACCTACAATACATCGAACTTAAGCATTTGAAAAAGCACCACATTAAAGAGCATGAGGGTTGTTTAGCCAGGCATCGCGGTAAAGTTAGTTTTATGTTGGATGTTCGAGCTCCGTGGCTTCAGCGGTGTGTTCCTCTCGTTTAGTCCAAAGCAGACAGTCTGATTTTAGTCAGCTCAGTCTGCCCGTCTCTGAGGAGAAGCAGACTGAGCGCAGCTGACTGAAATCAGACAGTCTGCTTCGCAGCTTGATTGAATACTTGCAGCCACAATATAATTTACATTTGCCCTCCAGGAGATATGTATCAGTACAACAGTAGACAATCATAAAAAAGCATATGAATTGAAAAATAAAAGAAAATTATATTAAAAAAAGAAACAAAAACAGCTACATTATAAAGCAATGTAAAATACTAAAAACAGGAAAATGTTTGTGTTGGTTTATGCCAAGAACTTAGCAGATGTTTGAGGCCATTTAATCACTTTAATATCCACTTTGACGTATTGTTCTTATGCTTAGTGTATATTTGGTTGATGCTTTTCTTAGTTTATATCTTGGATCTTATTGCTGGTTTTCTTTTACATTTTATTGTGGGATTTAACGAGGACCCTGTGTACTTAATCTCGTTCACCACATGTACACTTGTAGTGTGTATGACAATAAAACTCTGACTCTGACTTTAAAGCTAGGAATAAAAAGCATGTTTTGTCTTAGCAGGATTTAATTCCAACTTTGAAACTTATCCAACATGAATAAAACTTAACTCAAGTTGCCTTTTTGGACATGCATGCATATATTTGTACAAACTACTTTAGAGGAGATTATTACAGCCTCATAAAATCAATAATGATGATGATATCGGAACGGGATCAGTATCGGCCAATATCCAGATTTAGGTATCGTATCGGAAGTAAAATAAAATGTGGATCGTGCATCCCTACATATTAGTCCACAATTTTTGTTTGTTGTTTCCTAGTGAGTAAACAAATCAGTGACATCACAAATTGTTCTTAAAAAGTCTAAAAACAAAAATTATCTGCACCATTGTTTCTGTCTGTGTTGCATCAGTGATTTGTGAGCTTAAGTTGAAGGATTTAAACTGTTCATATAATTTTTAGGAAGAAAACTTAGGTCGTTTTTACACCAGATAGTCCGGTAGACTCGGTTCCGTTCGGGACCAATATTCATGACCTTTTGTTTACATTTGAGCTGGTGCGTTTGCATTCACACTGCACTGTGCAGTCGAGTCAACCTGTTGAACCAACCTGTTCCCCCGCTCGCCTGTGGGGGCACTGCACCAAGAACTACTGAAAGAAACAACACAAACCTCTGAAGACATGTCTTCTTCTGTAAATAAAAATAAAAACGAAGTGGCATCAAGTTTTAGGAGTTATATTTTGTCATTTTTCAAAAATGGACAGCATGAGCAGAAGATAAGACAGAAGACCATGGAGAATATTGTTTTTCCACACAAGGCAGCTGACGGCTCCATATACGGTAAGAGAAATGCGTGTTTGTTTACCCTGCGGAGCGGGATCCGGTCTGTTTGCATTCACAATGCACTTGAACCGCGCTAGAGTTCGCTTCTACCGGACCGAGACCTAGGTTTTAGCCCAGGCCAGAGTTCGCCTTTTTGTTCCGTGACAGAGTTCGACTGCGCGTTCACACCTCCCTAAACAAACCGGACTTTCTAGGAAAACGAGCTAGAGTTCGATTAAAGCGGACTAAACAGGGCTAGTGTGAATGCTCCCTTAAATACAGAAAGTGAGGAGAAAACATTTTCCTGTGATTTCTACAATTATTATCAGTTTCTTGTGATTATTTTAACTTTCCACATTACAATAGATTATTCCTGTTTGTGGAAACTGCTTTTGTGAGTAACTTCAGACAGAAATAATTTTACAATCCTAATAAAATGGTTGATCAGCTTTTTGTTAGCAATCAAATTTTTTTCAGCCACGTGTAACTAGGCCTGTCACGATAACAAATTTTGCTGGGCGATTGTCTCAGAAATTATTGCGATAAACAATAATATTGTTTGAAATTTGACAATGATTACCATATTTTCTGCCATATGCATCGCACCGCCATATTAGTCGCATCAGTCCATATTTGCCTAATAACATGTGAAAATCCATAATTAAGTCGCTTTGCCGTATACGTTGCATCTATTATGCTTCACTGCTGAGGGGTCGCATTTATTACGCGTCACCGCTGACAACCCAGATGTGTGGACCGGTATTGTGCCAAAAACCAATGGGCCACCAAATGGCAGCCGTGGGAGCATGCACGAGAGGACTTTAACAAGAATTTAACAAGATTAACACTTAAAAACAATTATTTGTTTGCTCGAAATTATATTAAAGTGTGTATCAATCTAACGTTCGCTTAATAAATGTACTTTAATGATCAAATCAGCTTTTAAAAAATATTTTGCTGCCTCAGTGCTCCATGAATGCTGAGAGGACGAGAAAAAGAAGGAGGAACGAAGCTCAATAACTGCACTTAAACAATTGTTTTTTTGCTCGAAATTATAGCAAAGGTGTGTGTCAGTCTAACATTTACTTAATAAATGCACTTTATTGGTCAAATCAGCTGCATTTCACCGGGGCGGTGCTGCTGGATTGACAGTCGGTCCAAACAGCAAGCAGAACCAAGGTGGGGAGGCTGTGGCAAGCCGATTGAGTCATTAAGGTCGTTTTCACACTAGATAGTCCGGTAGACTCGGTTCGGTTCGGGACCAATATTCATGAGCTTTTGTTTACATTTGAGCTGGTGAGATTGCATTCACACTGCACTGTGCAGTCGAATCAACCTGTTGAACCAACCTATTCCCCCGCTCGCCTGTGGGGGCGCTGCACCAAGAACTACTGAAAGAAACGACACAAAAACCTCTGAAGACACATCTTCTTCTGTAAATAAAAATAAAAACGAAGTGGCATCAAGTTTTAGCAGTTTTAGGAGTTATATTTTGTCATTTTTCAAAAATGGACTTAGCATGAGCAGAAGATGAGACAGAAGACCATGGAGAATATTGTTTTTCACACAAGGCAGCTGACGGCTCCATATAAGGTCAGAGAAATGTGTGTTTGTTTACCCTGCGGAGCGGGGCCCGGTCTGTTTACATTCACACTGCACTCGAACCGCGCTGGAGTTCTCTTCTACTGGACCGAGACCTAGGTTTTAGCCCGGGCCAGAGTTCGCATTTTTGTTCCATGACAAGAGTTTGATGGCTTGTTCACACCTCCCTAAACAAGCCGGACTTTCAAGGAAACCGAGCTAGAGTTCAATTAAAGCGGACTAAACAGGGCTAGTGTGAATGCACCCTAAAAGCTGGTGAAGATTCTCAGTCATCCAGGATATGATCAATTCAAAAAAGTTCAAGAAAAAAAACAATAAAGTGTAAAGTATTGTATAATAAATAAAGTCCACTTCTTTTTGTCTTGAACTTTTTTGAATTTGTCATTATAGCCACGTTTACCTATTACATGACACAACAACATTCCACTTCCCATGGGCTCGGGGGTCGAGTGCAATGTGGGATGGGTGGTGGCCGAGGGCGGGGACCCTGGCGGTCTGATCCTCGGTTACAGAAGCTGGCTATTGGGACGTGGAATGTCACCTCACTGGTGGGGAAGGAGCCTGAGCTAGTGTGTGAGGCTGAGAGGTTCCGGCTAGAAATAGTCGGACTCACCTCTACGCATGGCTCTGGCTCTGGAACCAGTTTCCTTGAGAGGGGCTGGACACTCTTCCACTCTGGAGTTGCCCCTGGTGAGAGGCGCCGAGCAGGAGTGGGCATACTTATTGCCCCCCAACTTGGTGCCTGTGTGTTGGGGTTCACCCCTGTGAATGAGAGGGTGACCTCCCTCCGCCTACATGTGGGGGGACGGGTTCTGACTGTCGTTTGTGCTTATGCACCAAACAGCAGTTCAGATTATCCACCCTTTTTGGAGTCCTTGGAGGGGGTACTGGAAAGTGCACCTCCTGGGGACTCCCTTGTTCTGCTGGGGGACTTCAATGCTCATGTGGGCAATGACAGTGAGACCTGGAGGGGTGTGGTTGGGAGGAACGGCCTCCCTGATCTGAACCAGAGTGGTGTTCTGTTGTTGGACTTCTGTGCTCGTCATGGATTGCCCATAACGAACACCTTGTTCAAGCATAAGGGTGTTCATATGTGCTCTTGGCACCAGGACACCCTAGGCCGCAGTTTGATGATCGACTTTGTCATCGTCTCATCTGATCTGCGGCCGCATGTCTTGGACACTCGGGTGAAGAGAGGGGCGGAGCTGTCCACTGATCACTGCCTGGTGGTGAGTTGGCTCCGATGGTGGGGGAGGATGCCGGTCAGACCTGGCAGACCCAAATGTATTGTGAGGGTTTGCTGGGAACGTCTGGCAGAGTCTCCTGTGAGACGGAGTTTTAACTCCCACCTCTGGGAGAACTTCGAACATGTTCCAAGGGAGGTGGGGGACATTGAGTCCGAGTGGACCATGTTTCGTGCCTCTATTGTCGAGGCGGCTTACCGGAGCTGCGGCCGCAAGGTTGTCGGTGCCTGTCGCGGTGGCAACCCTCGAACCCGATGGTGGACACCGTCGGTGAGGGATGCTGTCAGGCTGAAGAAGGAGTCCTATCGGGCCTTTTTGGCCTGTGGGACCCCGGAAGCAGCTGATGGGTACTGGCAGTCCAAGCGACATGCGGCTCGGGTGGTCGCTGAGGCAAAAACTCGGGCATGGGAGGAGTTCGGAGAGGCCATGGAGAATGACTTCCACTCGGCTTCGAGGCGATTCTGGTCCACCATCTGGCGTCTCACGGGGGGAAAGCGGTACGCCACCAACACTGTTTCTAGTGGGAGTGGTGTACTACTGACCTCAACTCAGGATGTTGTGGGTCGGTGGGCAGAATACTTTGAAGACCTCCTCAATCCCACCGACACGTCTTCCACTGAGGAAGCGGAGCCTGGGGCCTCTGGGTCGGATCCTCCAATCTCTGGTGCTGAAGTCACCGAGGTGGTTAAAAAGCTCCTTGGTGGCAGGGCCCCAAGGGTGAATGAGATTCTCCCAGTGTTCCTTAAGGCTCCGGATGTTGTCGGGTTGTGTTGGCTTACGAGACTCTGCAATATTGCGTGGACATCTGGGGAAGTTCCCCTGGATTGGCAGACCGGGGTGGTGGTCCCCCTATTCAAAAAGGGGGACCGTAGAGTGTGTTCCAACTACAAGGGAATCACACTCTTAAGCCTCCCTGGTAAGGTATATTCGGGGGTTCTGGAGAGGAGGGTCTGTCGGATAGTCGAACCTCTGATTCAGGAGGAGCAGTGCAGTTTTCGTCCTGGCCGTGGAACACTGGACCAGCTTTACACTCTCAGCAGGGTCCTGGAGGGTGTGTGGGAGTTTGCACAACCGGTCTACATGTGCTTTGTGGACTTGGAGAAGGCGTTTGACCGCGTCCCTCGGGGAACCCTGTGGGGGATACTCTGGGAGTATGGGGTACCAGGCCCTTTGATACGGGCTCTTACGTCCCTGTATGACCGGTGTCAGAGCCTGGTCCGCATCGCTGGCAGTAAGTCGAGCTTGTTCCCGGTGAGAGTTGAACTCCGCCAAGGTTGCCCTTTGTCACCGATTCTGTTCATAACTTTTATGGACAGAATTTCTAGGCACAGCCATGGTGTTGATGGGATCCGTTTTGGTGGCCTTAGGATTGCGTCTCTGCTTTTTGCATATGATGTGGTCTTATTGGCTTCATCAGATCATGATCTACAGCTTTCGCTAGAGCGGTTCACAGCCGAATGCGACGCGGCCGGAATGAAGATCAGTTCCTCCAAATCCGAGGCCATGGTCTTGAGCCGGAAAAGGGTAGAGTGTCCTCTCCGGGTCAGGGAGGAGGTCCTACCCCAAGTGGAGGAGTTCAAGTATCTTGGGGTCTTGTTCACGAATGAGGGAAAAAAGGAGCGTGAGATCGATAGGCGGATAGGTGCAGCGTCAGCAGTGAAGCAGGCGCTGTACAGGTCTGTCGTGGTGAAGAGAGAGCTGAGTCAAAAGGCGAAGCTCTCAATTTACCGATCGATCTACGTTTCTACCCTCATCTATGGTCACGAGCTTTGGGTTGTGACCGAAAGAATGAGATCTCGGATACAAGCGGCCGAAATGAGTTTTCTCCGCAGGGTGTCTGGGCTCTCCCTTAGAGATAGGGTGAGAAGCTCGATCATCCGGGAGGGACTCAGAGTAGAGCCACTGCTTCTCCTCGTCGAGAGGAGCCAGTTGAGGTGGCTTGGGCATCTGTTTAGGATGCCTTCTGGACGCCTCCCTGGTGAGGTGTTCCGGACATGTCCCACCTGAAGGAGGCCCAGAGGAAGACCCAGGACATGCTGGAGGGACTATATTTCTCGGCTGGCCTGGGAACACCTCGGGATTTCCCCCGAAGAGCTGGCCCAAGTGGCTGTGGAGAGGGAAGTGTGGACCTCCCTACTTAGGCTGCTACCCCCACGACCCGACCCCAGATAAGCGGAAGAAAATGGATGGATGGATGGAACAACATGCCATACCACTATTACTCCTCTGCTGCAATCCAGTGGCTGAAAGTGATACTGCTCTTTTTTTTTCCAGTCAAGATAAATGGAAACGGTCATATCTCAGCCAAAAAATGGTTTCTAAATATGTTGCTTCGGCCTATAAGCCGCAGGGCATGTAAATTATGCAAAAAACTGCAACTTATATAAAGAAAAATACACTAGTAATTATTGTCAAATTTAAGAAGAAATGTCTAATTTGTTTTGCATGTAGTACATTTTTTGACCACCGGATTGCAGTATAAGACCGTTTGAACTGAAAGATGGATAGTGAGGGAGCGAGCAGTGTTCTTTAAGAAAAATGGGAGGGAGGCCCCTTGACGTGACATGGGCTCTCTCTCTCTTTGGTTCTCAAAATGGCGGACGATTGGTGTGGTTTGAGCTCTTTTGCATCGCAGCAAAGTCCATGCTCAATAATCCAGGTATACAATCCAACATTTTTCAGTCAGGTCATCTGGACAGTTTTTTTTTTGGTTTTTTTTTGGTGCTGAAACGTTTTGCCTTCGGTCCAGAAGGCTTCATCAGTCAAGGAAACACACAACAAAACTTATTCTTCCCCCAACAGCTAATTCCAAAGTGGAACAAACCAGTTCTGCTTGTGATAAGATGGTCTCTTTGGTATGCCCCTCCTCCATTGCCGGCCCTCTTCGTTGTTGACAGTCTTGTCAAACTGGTTGAAAACAACAAAGTCCATGCTCAATAATCCAGGTATACAATCCAACATTTTTCAGTCAAGTCATATGGACAGTTTCTTTTTTTGTGTGCTGAAACGTTTCACCTTCGGTCGGGAAGGCTTCATCAGTCAAGGAAACGCACAACAAAACTGATTCTTCCCCCAACAGCTTACTCCAAAGTGGAACAAACCAGTTCTGCTTGTGATAAGATGGTCTCTTTGGTACGCCCCCTCCTCCATTGCCGGCCCTCTTCCTTGTTGACAGTCTTGTCAAACTGGTTGAAAACAACAAAGTCCATGCTCAATAAACCAGGTATACAATCCAACATTTTTCAGTCAAGCTGGACTGTTTGTTCCACTTTGGAGTAAGCTGTTGGGGGAAGAATCAGTTTTGTTGTGTGTTTCCTTGACTGATGAAGCCTTCTGGACCGAAGGTGAAACATTTCAGCCCAAAAAAAAAAAAAAACTGTTCAGATGACCTGACTGAAAAATGTTGGATTGTATACCTGGATTATTGAGCATGGACTTTGTTGTTTTTAACCAGTTTGACAAGACTGTCAACAACGAAGAGGGCCGGCAATGGAGGGGGGGCCATACCAAAGAGACCATCTTATCATAAGCAGAACTGGTTTGTTCCACTTTGGAGTAAGCTGTTGGGGGAAGAATCAGTTTTGTTGTGTGTTTCCTTGACCGATGAAGCCTTCCGGACCGAAGGCGAAATGTTTCAGCACAAAAAACAGAAACTGTCCAGATGGCCTGACTGAAAAATGTTGGATCTTTTGCATAGCATTTTTCCACACAAAGCTTTGTGATTTATCGCAACATACTTGTGTGTAACAGCCTAGACCATTGCGATGTTAAAGTTGCTAACACTTAAAGGTGTTAAGATTAGCATCTGCTAAGTTTTGGTGCTGCTCTGAGATCAGTTGTCCTGGTTCAGGTCCCATACAGTCAGAGGGTAAAGAGCTGGTTCAAATTGGACACGACTCCAAACTAATTCTCTTGGTTGCCCCTTAAACTCACACATGAATATTTCTCTTGGTTTTTCGTCATTTATGAGTAACCAATTTTGTTTGCAGCAAAACCTGCTGACGATGGAGCAGATCGTATCAGTGGAGGAGACCTTGATTAAAGACAAGAAAGGTATTCTGCTGCGCAGCAAAGCAGGGAAGCAATTTGTTTTGCAGTGTGAGGTAAGACTCCCATCTGTTGCTGCTACCAAACATGGTGGCTGACGTTTAGATAAACAAATGATGGCTTAATTTCCTTTCTGTGTCCGCAGAGCGATCCAGAGTTTGTGCAGTGGAAGAAGGAGCTGAACGGGGCGTTGACAGAAGCTCAGAGGTTGCTGCTTCGAGCCCCAAAAGTCATTGGGAAAAGCCGAACCGGTGTGGTGGAGCTTTCCAAACCTCCCCTCACACACCACGACAGTAATGGCCTGTAAAATTTCTAGAATTGCGCCACTCAAGGTGGCTGCATGTTGGAGTAGCTCTGTTACTTTCATTCTGAGATATTACTTTTGAAAACTTTAATTCCTCTTTTTTCTGGAAATAAATCGCTTTTTTTGGATGATCATTTCCTCTGGTGTCGGATGATGTGCAGCTGGAAGGATTTTTACAGAAGTATCTTTGCTTTTTGGACATTTGTTATGATGCGTAACCATAACAACAAGGTTGTTTATTACAATTGGGAGCGGCTGATTAACATCTCCAAAGCTCAAATAATATCTCAACTACAGCCTCAAATCCCAAATGAGTTGAAAAGGAGGCACCATGGATGCAGAGCAGGAGCAAAGAAAAGGGAGAAAGAGAGAAGAATGAAGTTTAAACCATCTCTTCCATCAATCATGATGGACAATGTGAGATCACTGGGAAACAAGTTGGATGAACTTCAAGCCCTAACAAGGACCCATCCAGAGTATCGGGAATGCAGTGTTATGTGTTTCACTGAGACATGGCTGCAGGATCATATCCCCGACTCCAGCGTTTCCTTGCTAGGCTTTCTGAACATACGAGCAGATAGAGATTTAAAGAGGAGTGGCAAAAGGAAAGCAAGGAAAGTGGGTGACCGACTATATAAACTTCTGTGTAAACAACACCACCCCCACCAGAACAGTGAGATGCTTCCTCAATAACAAACCCTGGATTACCACTGACCTGAAGGAACTGCTAAACCAGAAAAAAAGAGCCTTCAGGGAGGGAGACAGGGAATTATTGAGGAGCACACAGAAGCAACTGAAAGTTAAGATAAGAAACAGCAAGGAGGTGTACAAGAAGAAGCTGGAGAGCAAGCTCCAACAGAACAATATCAGAGAGGTGTGGTCAGGGGTGAAACGGATCACAGGCTTCAAGCAGAAGGAGGATCAGAAGGATGGAAGCCTGGACAGAGCCAATGAACTGAACACATTCTTCAATAGGTTCAGTTCAGGAACAAGCTCAGCATCCTCCTCTCTTGCCCACAGCCAAACATACATACCACCCTCCATTGACCCAAGGCTGTCCTGTCACACCTAAAATATTGTATCTACCACTTCAGTCATGGACCCTTCTTCTACATATTGGTCTTCAACCAAATCAGAAGATGCTGATACCTCCTTTGCCTCCCCCCTCTGCATCTCCAGAAGGCAGGTGAGGAAGCAGCTGGAGAGACTGAACCGGAATAAGGCTGCAGGTCCAGATGGTGTCAGTCCCAGAGTCCTGAATGTCTGTGCAGAGCAGCTCTGTGGGGTTCTGCAGCACCTCTTCAACCTTAGCCTGACCCAGGAGAAGGTTCCAGTGATTTGGAAAACATCCTGTCTTGTTCCAGTGCCAAAGAAAACTCACCCATCAGTCCTCAATGACTAGACCTGTTGCCCTGACATCCCACATCACGAAGGTCCTAGAGAGACTTCTGCTGACCCACCTGACTAGACAAACAAGCACATATCAGGACTCACTGCAGTTTGCTTATCAGCGTGGACTTGGAGTTGAAGATGCCATCATACACCTGCTTCAGCAAACTCACTGTCATCTAGAAAAGGCAGAGAGCACTGTGAGAGTCATTTTCTTTGATTTCTCCAGTACATTTAACACAATCCAGCCTGATTTGCTTTGTCAGAAACTTCAGAAGACTCAGGTGGAGGCCTCAACAATCGCCTGGATCAAAGACTACCTGACGAACAGACCAGAGTTTGTGAGACTGAAGGGTTGTGTGTCTAACCAGGTGGTCAGTAGCTCAGGAGCACCACAGGGGACTGTACTCTCACCATTCCTTTTCACTCTGTACACCTCAGATTTCCAGTATAAAACAGACTCCTGTCATCTGCAGAAATATTCTGATGACTCTAAAGTAGTCGGGTGTATCAAAGATGGACAAGAAGCTGAGTACAGGGAACTGGTGGACCGCTTTGTGGCATGTTGTGGAAACAATCATCTCATCTTGAATGTGTAGTGAACTAACTCCGGTCAAGACCTGCCTCTGAAGACCTTCATGGGACAGGAACTGTTATTTCATTGATTTGAATCCAGAAATACAAATTAGCTCATCCAGAGACTTTCTAATTGTATCCTGAACTAATCAATTGAAAGAACACTCGCTTTTTTATATTATCATTACTATTTTACAATGTCTTGATAATCAAAAGTGTGTTTAGTTCAAACCATTTTAAATGTTGAAGTGAACCACTCATTTTAAATCAACTGTGAAACAGTATTAATGATTTTTTAATCCTCATTCAAAGTAGAAATCAAGTTAAATGTCTATGTTACAAAGTAATTGTGCATTTTTGATCTTCTGTCTGAAATGAGAAAGGAGTGATGTCGGTCAAAAGTCGGAGACAGTCAAAAACAAGTTATTGGAACGAACTGTCATGTTTTTAAACCTCTCTGACAGAAACAAGAAAACTGGCACCTGTAAGTCTGTCATTTCTCCAAAACATTTCTCTGTCTGTTCCTAAACATCTCCGCTGTTTTTCTGACTTGTAGTGACCCTCTGGCGTCACTAAAACCACACCCCTGTTGGTTCTTTCAACCAATCAGGACTTCCCAAAAGTGACCGGAAGCAGAACTCTTTAAAAGTCGACACTTCCTAGTTCCAGTTAGTTCTGGGGGAGAACAGAAGTTCCAAGAGAACAGAAGTTCCAAAAGTTCAGAACAGAGAGTTCTGCTGGAGAAGGTGAAGTCCACGGTGGTCTTTTTCTGAAAGATGACACCTGTCTGGAGTGTTGATTCAGGTCATCACGTCAAAGACCTATTCAACATCTCAGGAGTTCAGCACGTTTGCTGAAATTCCACTTAACTTAATCCTATCCTTCGGGGGAGTTTATTTTGGAAGCTGGGCCAGTCAGCCTCGTGGTCCCAAGTTGATGAGAAGCGGATATAAATCCCTGGAGATAAAAAGACTCAGCCTTGCTGGACGCCAGGAGAAGGCCTCTCTGAAACCCCACCAAGGTAAAGAGTCGACGCTCGGGTACCATCTAGCTGAAATCACTGGGAAACGTGCTATCTGGTTTCAAACAAGATAACTCCCCATCTTTTCTTTATTATCTTAGTTAACCCTAAGTATCCACTTTTCCTTCTTAAACTTTACTCCATCTCTATATTTCCCTGCCAGTAAAGATAAGCTTAAAAGCCTGCAGACCTTAATTTAAGATCTAAGTATATGTCTGTTGTTTCAAGTTGCAAGTGAGGAATCATGGCCGTATGATTTCTCATTGTAAAGCTCATTAATTAAGCTGTGTTATTGTGATCAATTATGCCAATCAATGTGTAAATGTGTGATGTGTTTAAATCGTTTTGATAAATAAAAGACCTCACTGTTGTGGTGGGTCAGAAATTTAAACACGTCTTTGTCCACATTTAACCTTCTAGGCACGATATGACTTAGTCCAGAAAAATGAAAGAATCCGTTTAAATTAAGTATAATATTATGTACTTGAATTAGTCCATATATTATAAAATGTAAGAGAGCACCCCTGAGCTAAATCCATCTCACGACTCTCTCATTACAAATGTGAACAAAACGAGATGATTGTAGATTTCAGGAGAATCAGGAACAGGTCCAACCCTATTTCTATCATGGGAGAAGAAGTGGAGGTGGTGGAGAAGTATAAATACCTTGGAGTTCACCTGGACAACAGACTGGACTGGAAATGCAACAGTGAAGCCGTCTACAAGAAGGGACAGAGCAGACTGTACTTCTTGAGGAAGCTGAAGTCCTTCAACGTTTGCAGCAAGATGCTGCATATCTTCTATAAGTCTGTTGTAGAGAGCGCTATCTCTTCTGCCATCATATGCTGGGGTAGCAGCACCAGAGCAAGTGACTTAAAAAAGACCAACAAGCTCATAAAGAAGGCTGGCTCAGTTCTGGGGACTCCTCTAGAACCTTTGGAGACGATTGTTCAAAGAAGGATTCTTCATAAAATGAAGAACATTATAGACAACCCTCAGCATCCTCTTCATCAGACTGTCATACAACAACAGAGTGTCTTCAGTCAGAGGCTTCTTCAAATCCGTTGTAGGACAGAACGCTACAAGAGATCCTTCCTGCCCACAGCCATCAGCATCTATAACAACTCATTAATGAAACCAGGATGATGAGTTATCACAACATATAATTTCCCTCTGGGATTAATAAAGTATTTTTGAATTGAATTGAAATACACGCGCACAGGTTTATATATAATATATAGAAATGTGCACACACATACACGTACCTTGACACAGACACTGCACACCACCTCATCACTGTAAGTCATAAAGACATTTGTCCTCATCTCCTCTATGGATCGTGGCAGTGTGGGTACAGACCCACCAGCTTTCCCCCCCCCCCCCCCCCCCCCCCCCCCCCCCACACACACACAACCAATCAGAGGATAAGTATTGTTTTGTTGTTTTTTTCTCTGCCATAGAGAGGAAGTAAGGAGGCAAGAAGAGAAATGTAGGAGTTCAGCTCATGAAGAACCTCAAACATGGATGTGATGAGGGGCGCAGTCCCTCACTTACCACCACCACCCTGATCTGTCTGGATCACATGACTGTGGACTCCTCTAAGAAAAAAATAACAACACAACAGAAACCACATGAGAGAGACCCATTCCGTATGTAAAAGCAAAACTAAACATCAAAAGAACTGCTGCTGATCTGGATCCTCCCTCCTTTAAACATTCCTCTCAGTTACTTGAGTGCACAAAGTGCCAACGTGAATATTTTACTTGAGTCACCTGAGCAGCCAGGAGGACCTGCTCCCTCACTCTGGACACTCAGAGGGGGGGATTATAGGCAGTAATTGATCATTCCAGTCCAAAAAACAGGAAGGACCACCGACTCTCTTCAGATTGGCTCCCACGCAGCCTGTTACTATGGAGACTGAGATTCCATTGGCTGTCAAACAGCAGCCGGTTGCTATGGGAACCTGGAAGACCAGTGTACCTGGGGATCAGTAATTGTGGACAGTGGTGTAACTATTATATGTATGAAGGTTGTGGGGGGGTGTCTCTGAGTGTATATAAGCAAACCTCTCTCTGTGCATCTTCAGTGTTTTAGTCCAGTATGTTTTTATTGTTCCGGACCTCTCTGTCTGCCTGCTTGTGACTCTGTCCAGGGTTTCCTGTTGGAAAGAGTGGCTTTTTGTGGGGTGGGCTGGGGGTGTCAGAGCTGTGCTCAGATGACAAGTGCACACTCTACCATACATACATCCTAGCAGGTTCACAGATTCAGCCAGTATTTGTGGATAGACTGTAGAGAAGAGAACCAGTAGTTGAAGATCAATTGAGAAAAAAATCCACCTTCAAGTGGGCCAAACACAAATCTCTGTTGTGGAAAACATTTTACACTTAATCTTAAATTTGTTTGCACACAAAACTGCATCATTGTTGCTATAATTTAATTATCCCAAATGCCCATGTACAGCATCCAGATAGTAAACTGCTCCGCTTGTACTTTTAGCTTTTTTTCATGAGAAAGTTATCACTTTTTTCCAACTGCAGCGTTGTTGTTCTGGCAGATGAAATATGAGCCAAACAATGCATGTTATCTCTCCATACCTGAGCTGAGTGTTCAGACCTGTGGTAGCTAGGTGGTTTGTGCCACAGTCCCATAATCCTGAGGTTGCAGGTTCAAGCCCAGGTTATGTCAGGAAGAGTGTCTGTCATAACATAAAAAAAAATTAAAAAAATTCTAAATTAGTCATTCTTTTAGAAGGATGTAGCTGAAAGTAGAAGATGAGTTGAACGTTCAGATTGCCTCTTGAATTTTAGTCAAATTTCGGAGGCATCAGTTCGGAAAGAATTCTGGTGGTGTTGGTTCAGAATAAACTAAAGTGAATTATTGTATATTTTAATTTTCTGACTGTGTCAATCCCAAAATGTATTTTTTCTGATTGTTAATGTTAAGCTGCTGTTTTTGGTCCCAAAATTAAACTAATGCAGAGACCTGCTCAGGTCCAGCTCAGGTTAAACAAGTCTGCCATAAACTGAGATACCGGTATATTTAAAGAATTAGCGCAAATTAATATCACTTTTTCTCTTTTGGATAAAATTTCTCCTGGGATTAGTGTGGCGCTCCACCTGCAGCCACACTGGATGAGCTTTTATCTGCACCAACAAAAATATTTATTTTTTTAGAAATTTTTTATCTTTATTGCTCAATTGTTTAACTTTTCTTTCTTGAACTCTGCTGCCGAGGTGTACCACTCGGAGTACAGGTTAGCTTTTATCTCAAAACCATGCTTGTTAATGGAACAGGAAAAAACTGTACATTTACAGTGTGGATACTCCTATTTTAGACACATAAAATAAAAACGATACAGAAAAAAGAATGAAAAACATAGAATAAGGTTTTTCTCTGTTTCTATTTTTGGTTTTAGTTCAGTTTGGTCATCATACAGTTGAGGTGAAAAGCTTTTCATCTTTGGGGAGTTTAATCTTTTTTGCTTGGACCTCATCCTGGTTTACTTCCCTAAAGGATAAGAAGTCACCCAATTGCAGTGTTAAGGGTGCACATAGTAGGAATTTGAATTATTTGTTGTATTTCAGGGCTTTTATTTTTCATACAGTACCGTGTCCTTGTCTGTGACAGCCACGCATTTCTGGAGCTGTGATGCAAGACCCTAAGTAGGAAAAGGGTCGATTAGGGTGCATTATGATGTTTTTTTTTTTTTTATTGTTTTCAATGTTTAGCCTTTTATCAGTCAGGGGAAGATTTTACTGTCTTATAGAGAAAAGTTGCCACCTCTTAAGGTGTCTTTTATTTTTGTAAACCAAAATGTTTTTTGTGTTTTTTGTTCAAATTTATGTTGCACCTTTTTTTTTCTAGCCCAGTACTTACAGATTGTTAAATGTGCCAAATAACTATTGATGAAACCTACAGGAAGTTAGAACTTTGGACCCTCCTCTTCTTGGACACAGCGGCATCCCAAATGATCGAATAAACCTGAGTTATACACACAGGATTTTTGTGATGGAAGTTTTATCAGAAGGGTACAAAACTGTGACCAACCGTTTATCCACTGATGTGTGCATGTGCCTCTGGTTGTCACCAATGTTGCCACTGGACCTCCAGACATGCAGGGCCCCGCTCAGTGTATCTGTTCCTGAAGGTTTTCTTTTACACTGTGTGTATGTAGTGCGAGTACACGAGCATATGTGAGCCTCAACAATGCCTCCTATGGTCATCAAGTGGACTTATTTTATTTTATTTTTTAAATGTTGCACATAGATTTAATGCTCAAACACACGCTCAACACAGTTTAAACGAAAGGTGGCATATAGGGAAAAAAATAAAGTATATATAAATATATGTGTATATGAAATGACTAAAATGCTGTAGGTTTATTTAAAAGATTTATTGTAGAAAAGTTGTTGAGGGGTGGTCGGGAGTTTTGATGCAAGTATAACTGTTTATATTGAAGACTTCAGCTCAAGACCCCTTATGATGAGTACAATCAATGGAATCAATGTTCCCTCGCCCGGACACGGGTCACCAGGACCCCACTCTGGAGCCAGGCCTGGAGGTGGGGCATGCTGGCGAGTGCCTGGTGGCCTGGCTTTTACCCATGGAGCCCAAAGAGGAGATGTGAGTCCCCCGGAGGTGGGCTCACCACCAGTGGGAGGGGCCAAAGGGGTCGGGTGTGGGAAATTGGTGGCCGAAGGCGGGGACCTTGGCGGTCTGATCCTCGACTACAGAGGCTGGCTCTAGGGACGTGGAATGTCAACTCTCTGGTGGGGAAGGAGCCTGAGCCACCAACACTGTTTATAGTGGGAGTGGTGGGTCAGTGGGCAGAGTACTTTGAAAACCTCCTCAATCCCACCAGCACGTCTTCCACTGAGGAAGCGGAGCCTGGGGACTTTAGGTCGTGTTCTCCCATCTCTGGTGCTGAGGTCACCGAGGTGGTTAAAAAGCTCCTCGGTGGCAGGGCCCCGGGGGTAGATGAGATTTGCCCAGAGTTCCTTAAGGCTCTGAATGTTGTGGGATTGTGTTGGCTTGCACGACTGCAATATTGCGTTGACATCGGGGCCAGTTGCCCTGGATTGGTAGACCGTGGTGTTGATCCCCCTATTCAAAAAGGGGGACTGCAGAGTTTTTATTCTAACTACAGGGGATCGCGCTTTAAGCTTCCTTGATGAGGTCTTTTCAGGGGTTCTAGAGAGGAGGGTCCATCGGATAATCAAACCTCGAATTCAGGAAGAGCAGTGTGGTTTTCATCCTGGTCGTGGAACACTGGGCCAGCTCTACACACTGAGCAGGGTCCTGGAGGGTGCGTGGGAGTTTGCCCAACCAGTCTACATGTGCTTTGTGGACTTGGAGAAGGCATTCGACTGTGTTCCTCGGGGAACCCTGCGGGGGGTGCTACGAGAGTATGGGGCCCTTGGATACGGGCTCTTAGGTCCCTGTATGACCGGTGTCAGAGCTTGGTCCGCATTGCTGGCAATAAATCGGGCGCATTCTCAGTGCGAATTAGACTCTACCAAGGTTGCCCTTTTTTACCGATTCTGTTCATGACTTTTGGGCACAGAATTTCTAGGTGCAACCAAGGTGTTGAAAGGATCTGTTTTGTTGGCCTTAGGATTGTGTCTCTGCTTTTTGCAGATGGTGTGTTCCTAATGACTTCATCAGGTTTTGATCTACAGCTTTTGCTGTAGCGGTTTGCAGCGGAGTATGAAGCGACCGGGATGATGATCAGTGCCTTCAAATCCGAGCCCATGGTCTTGGGCTAGAAAAGGGTAGAGTGCCCTCTCTGGGTCGGGGTGGAGGGCCTGCCCCAAGTGGAGGAATTTAAATATCTTGGGGTCTTGTTCACGAATGAGGGAAAAATGGAGCAAAAGATCAATAGGCGGATAGGTGCAGCGCCTGCAGTGAAGCAGGCACTGTACTGGTCTGTCTTGGTGAAGTGAGAGCTGAGTCAAAAGGTGAAGCTCTAATTTACCAATCAATATACAATCCTACCCTCATCTATGGTTAGGATGCCTTCTGGACGCCTCCCTGGTGAGGTGTTCTGCATACGTCCCACCTGGGAGGAGACCCAGAGGAAGACCCAGGACACGCTGGAGGGACTATGTTTCTCAACTTGCCTGGGAACACCTTGGGATTCCCCTGGAGGAGCTGGCCCAAGTGGCTGGGGAGAGGGAAGTCTGAGCCTCCCTACTTAGTCTGCTACCCCCGCAACCCGACCCCGGATAAGTGGAAGAAAATGGATGGATTTCAGTTCAACTCTTGCACTTAAAGACATAAGAGTTCATGTACCTGCAAGTTCCAGATGATTATTTCTGTTGGAATACTGGACTGTTTGCTCTGTCATATTTATTTCTGTGTGTGGAGAGAGAGTCCTCTGTCCTCGACGAGTTTTAGCTTTCAGCCAACAGCTCGTTGTAGAAAATCCTCTGGTTTCCACCCATTAGATACTGTTTTCATAAGACAAAAATACTACTGCTTTTGGGTTATTGAAATTATCGTCATGATATTACTGATATGATTGATATTATTCAGTGATTCTTAAAAAGTTTATTTCAATGATTTTCTTTATTTCTTGAGATGGGTAGGAAATTGCCTGTTGGATTGCTTGTAAAAACAGTTCATAAATAAATAAATCTTTTTTTTTCCGTTTTGTATTCTATCATGTCTAATTTATTTTGTTGATTCTTTACCTGACCGAATCTGGAGCATTTATTCACATGATCAAATTTAGGTGGTGGAAAAAAAAATCTCCTTTTTTAAAGCTTACTTTATAGTCTTGGAAAAGATAATTTAATATTTTTTCTGTTATAGGGTTTGTATGTTAAGACATACATAGTTGAACCAGGATCCAAAATCCCATTTAGATTACGGTAATAATCTCTTTCAGTAAAACTGCTCTAGACTTTACCAGGTTTTAAAAATAAATATTTTATTGTATACACTTAGAGCTAGTTAGAGGAGAAGTCATACTAGTCAGCCATATTGTCACACTAGTAGTCCAAAAATCCCAACGGGAGCTTTTTGTACCCAATTGAAGAGCGAAAAAGGGATTTGCAATGCTATAGGTGCTGGTCACAAAATTAGAAAATGGACTGTACATATATAGTGCCTTTCTATCTTATCCAGATACTCAAAGCGCTTTACACTACAATCTAAAAAAGTTAAATCTGGTCCTCTGGACATTCAAAAAAACCCAAAACAAAGCAAAACAACAAAAAATGTAGAAACGTTTCGTCTCTCGTCCGAGAGACTTCTTCAGTCTGAGGAGCTGTTTTCAGTTCAGTCTCTTAAATAGCACCTTCTCAGAGTGGATCAACCAGTTTTGCTGCTGACAACCAAAACCAGCTGATCACATGCTCAAGAAGGACCATCAGCCTAACAATGGATCATTAGCACACTGATGGCTGTGTACTATTCACAGAGGGCTGAGTGATACTAGCAATCACAGCATTGTAAGAGGGGGACAATTGAACACGTAGGCCTCCACCCCTGTTTAATGATGGACGGTTTCTTTTCACAAAGATGGCCTCCTTCACTCCTCTCTCAAACCATCGTTCCTCTCTATCCAGGATGTGCACATCTTCATCCCTGAAAGAGTGACCGCTGGCCTGGAGATGAGTGTAGACCGCAGAGTCCTGGCCTGATGATGTTGATCTTCTGTGCTGGGCCATCCTTTTGGCCAGTGGCTGTTTTGTTTCCCCGATGTAAGACTGATCACAGCCCTCCTGACACTGAACAGCATACACAACATTACTCTGTTTGTGCCGGGGGACTGGATCTTTGGGATGAACCAGTCTTTGCCGTAATGTATTTTGGGGTTTAAAAGCCACTGGGACGTTATGTTTAGAAAATAAATGTCTCAGTTTCTCTGATACTCCCTCAACATATGGAATGACCACTGGTCTGGGTCTGGGTTCCTCCTTTTCACCTGTTGGCTGACTGGAGTCCTGTTTGGGTTTCTTCTCTGCTTTTAGGAAGGCCCAGTTAGGATA
>NC_056515.1:8216366-8223745 GCF_014905685.2 Nematolebias whitei
GGCTAATAGCTTGTCCAGCTATGATGTGGATTCGCACCATTAGGTTAATCACCTGAGGTGGTACTGTGGTGGTTTGGTTGCTAGCAACTTGGCAGGCCTCTGGAATGGTCTGCCCAGCCTTAAGACTCGCTGTGTCTAGCACAGGAGGATCCTTTGTGGCTGGTCTTAGGGACCACAGCACCTTGTTGATGGTGTCCACGTGGACACCTAACCTTACCAAAACGTCAGAGCCTATGTAGGATGCATGTGGTAAGTTTTGGATAACGAGAAACGGGTGAACCAGTTCTCGTTGATTCCAGTTCAGTTTTAGGTTAATGACTCCTTCTGCGGTCATTACCTGTGAACTATTGGGAACTAATGGAAAGCAGAAAGCTTTTTTAATTAGTTCTAGACCAACGTGTTTGTGAACCAAGGTTTCATAGAAAGCTCGGTTAATTGCTGATTTATCTGTCCACAGAGACAGAACAGCATCGTTGGTGAGGGACCCTTGGATCTCTACACCCTTAACTACCAGTGGCAGGTAGTGTTTGGTGGACTCTGACTGTTCCAGCTCACAGAGGAGGCTGTCTTGTTGGGTCAGAGTTTGGACCACTGAGCGGGTCTCTTTGGTTTCACATGATGTCAGAGGAGTACTCACCGGGCTCGTGTCCTCGGCTGAGGAGTCCTGTGCGC
Organism: Nematolebias whitei; assembly: GCF_014905685.2. Lineage (NCBI taxonomy): Eukaryota > Metazoa > Chordata > Actinopteri > Cyprinodontiformes > Rivulidae > Nematolebias > Nematolebias whitei. The sequence continues at coordinate 8,217,039 of NC_056515.1, forward strand.
CTTCCGTGGTACCTGCTGTTGGGCAGTCTGTGTCACACTCCAGAGGCGTATCGATTGGCAGTGGCTTGCTCACTGTTGTCCACATCGTTTGATCACCATAATCTATAATCGCGTCGAAGCGATTTATAAAATCCTGGCCAACCAAAAATGGGAATGAGTCAACACGAGACACATGTACTGGGTGGTACAGCGTCATATTGCCAATCTGCATGTGAACCATTGCTATAGCTGTCAGGGTTGTTTTCTTCTCTGAGAGACCCTGCATTTCTATTGCACATTCAGATAGAGGTATTATCCTGTTTTTCTCGGCTGCGGCTGTCCTCAGCTCCTCGAACAGTGTAGCTGACATAATTGTTATGTCTGCCCCACCGTCCAAGAGTGCTTCGTGTGTGAGGACACCTTCGAGTGTTACTGACAGGTACGCCTTTTTGGCGACCCCCCTTCTGATAAAGTTACACAGAAACCTTTTGGGTTTTTTCTGACGCTTCTCCACGCGTTCAGCCTTATCTGTGTAATCTTGGTTTGTCTGAACCGTCAGCACAGCAGAAGCTGTTTCTGAGTGTTCAGCTTGCGATGACTCGTCATCGTTTGTGTGTGTGTTTACCCCCCCTTCTTCTGATGAGGGGTTGTTTGAGGCAACAACAGCAACGTCTTGGTGTGTTCCACCGACATCTGTAATGTTGTCATTCGCGCCCTCAGATGTAATAGGGATTACATTACTGCATAGTGCTCCTGGTTGGGTTCCCGTGTCAGTGTGTTTCAAAGTTTCTAACAACCTGCGTATTTTCTCTGTCTCTTCCGAGCTCAGAGGTGTAGGGCCTTGTTTCTGGAACTTTTGTGATTTTTTCGCCTCGGTTCGTTTCGGCCGAGGTGGGGGACGGTCAGGTACGTCTTTCGGGGGTTCCTTTACGTACTGCCCCTGACGATATGGTTTGACATATCGTTGCGTCCTACGCTCACCCCTTTTTCGATAATCACTGTCATCCTCTGAAAGAGGAGCTTTTTTGTCCCAGCGTGCACCTTCATTACGTGGTTTGTTATTTTGAACAGACTGTTTTCTCCCTTTCTTAGGAGGAGGTGGCGAAGCACGTCGTCCTTCCAGTTCAAGAGGGAGGGGTTTAACCTTTACACTAGGAAACACTTCAATGGGCGTCTTAGCACGAGAACATGCTTCAAACACATTCACAGCACACTGTTTAATCTCACTGATGGATTTTTCTCTGAAATTTGCCATCATTTGTACTGATTGTCTGAAATCAGAGTGGAGATTTTTGCTGAAAACAAACTTAAAACCATCATCTTCTTCCATTCCGGTCTCATTTCTGTTACCAAAATAAGCTTGGAAGACTCTTTTGTAATAAACTTTTGGATGTTCAGTTTTACCCTGCATGACCTTGTCTGCAGCTGGGAAACCAGCAGGTCCCGTGCAGGAGTCGTACTCCCTGATCAAAACTTCACACAGAAGGTTGTAATCCCTCTTCGTTGCATCTGGTAGACGCTCGATGAAGGTGAACACCTCTCTGTCCGAAGTGAGCCGTATCAGACTGATCTTATCCTCTACCGTAGCATTAGGATAAGATCTCAATCTGAACTCCAGATCTTTGAGGTACGCTTTTGTTCCAGATGATCCCATCGGTCTAGGCACAAAGCGTTGTACATATTTTGAGATTTTCTGCAAATCATCCATTGAAGGAGACTGCATTAACGGTCTCACATGCGTGGTTGGTGGTGCAGATTGGTCAAGGACTGCCCCTACCACCCGAGATGGGGGTGGGGGTGACGGCATGGTGTATACCGATTCAGTGAGTTGATATCGGTGCAGGTCCATCCCCACCGCCCGAGATGGGGTTGGGGGTGACCGCATGGTGTTAGTAGGAAGAGGTGCAAGTGGGTGCAGACCCGTCCTTATCCCCCGAGGCGGGGGTGTTGGAACGGGGCTAAGGGGAGGAGGTGTAACAGCATCTGTCTGGGGTGGTTGTGGCTGATCCGGGCCCTGACCTTGTTCGTCTCTGAGTCTCAGACCAGCCCGCCCCATATCAGAAATCTGGTTTGTAGCTGTAGCTAGTTTCTCCTCACAAGCTGTCAGGCGCTCCTGTGATGTCTGACATTTCCTTTGTAAATTCAGCCATTGTTGGAGTATCATCGCCTTGTCTGCCTTGCAAACGTCCAGCTCCTTTAATGCGACCTGCAACTGTTCTTGTAGCACACCGTTGTCTGAACACACGGATTGGTACACACGGTCTTTATCCCTGGCTTCCGATAGTGACGCCTCAAGTAATTGTATTTTGCTGGTCAGCGAATCCATTTCTGCATTTGCATTTTGCTGTGATTGAAACATCTGTTCATAATGTTTTCTTATGCGGGCCTCGTGTTCACTTTTAAATTGAAGGACGTATTCTTCAATTTCCTGAACAAACGCTTTTTCACTGTCTAACCTTAGTGTAAGGTTACCAGCTTCCTCTACAACCGTATAGAATGATTCTTTCAGCAAAATTGCGATTTTAGCCAGCTTTTCATAGTTTGACTTTGTAATTTCTGTAGAGGTCACACTTTCTGCGACCTCCTTCAGATTGTCCAATAACTCTTTTGGGTTCATGCTCTCCGCCTGCTTGATCTGTGGATGTAAGGAATCTGTCAGAAGCGCTAACGCATTCTTCAAGCAGTCCCTTATCCCATAAGGGTCAAAGTCTTTCTCTAACACACCTGTCATGTTTTTCACTGTGTAGCACTTTATCTGTTAAAAACAGTTGCAAGCTTCAGATATTTTACAGGTAAATATTTGTATTCAAGTCAATGAGTTTTCACACTATTTTAGCTTTTTGGGTTTACACAGAAGTACTGTTATAAGTCAACTTATTCAAATGTGGGTACCTTACTCAGGTTTTACCCCAATTCATGAATATTGAAGTAAATGCTCTCGGCAGTGTTACTTGTATGTGCTTATTTTTCAACAGGTACTAGTTACCAAGCTCTTTTTAGTGTATTTTACTCTAAAGCACTGAATTTTTTATAAACCTGCAATTTTTCTAAAAGTCTCACAGCAATCATCGGTTTAAAACGTTTTTTAAACCGTTCTGTTCCAGAAATTTGTTATTTTAACAGTTACTCATAGAACTAAGTTGTGAAAAGAAAAAGAAAAGTTGATGATGTATCAGGATTAATCAGTCCTTCCTCAGAAAAACTGTTATTCCTGTTGTCCTCCTGTCAGTGACTTCTATTTAAAATTAAATAGGAAGATTTATTTTTTAGGTGGCAACTTAAACAGAAAAGTTTCTTTTTCCTGATAAGTTTACTCTTATTTAGTGATTTTGCAATTAAACGTGTATTATCTTTCAAGCAAAATGAGTAAACTTTTCAACTCTGTGAATATTTGAACCGTTTCCATTTTATAAAAAGTTCCTAACTTTATTTTGTACCTTTATAAGGGATTACCAGTGAATAAAGTCTCTTTGGTAAATGCTTCTCTGCATAAATACCCGTCACTTTTTAAATGCAAGATAACAGTGATTATTCAGCTAGAGGAAGTTTGTTAACTCAAAAATGCCTTACAGAAAAATAAAAACGTTTAATTTCACTCTTTAAACCTAAAAGCGAAGTGAAAACCTGTAATCTTCACGTTTCTCCAGGAGGGTGCAGTGTTTAGCTTTCCACCAGCAGGAGTCTATGACGACTTCCTGTGACGTTCGGTTGACATCCTGTTGTTTAGCCGCTTAGCTTAAAGTTAGCTTCGGCTAAACTCGGTTAAAATCAACGTTTCTGAACGAATTTAAGCGTAAACGTGGCGTTGTTTCAACAAGCACGACTGTTATGCATGAACATGAGTTTTTTGGACATATGGCAGCTTTATTTAGTGATTTTAAGCGTAGTGAAGGCTCCGGTCGTTAGCTGTTAGCTTAAAATTAGCATCGCTAGCGTTGTTCAAAAACATCATTTAATGACGGATTTTAAACCCTAACGTGGCAAAATTTCAGCGAGTATGCTTCGAAGAACTTAACCAGCGTATCAAAATACACTTTTAAAGCGCATTTCAGCTTTAAAAAGCAGATTTTATTTCCCTATGAAAACAAATTTTCATTTCCGGGTCACGTGACTGAAATCACCAATGACAAAGCAGCAGGGGTGAGAGGAAGTTACGTAGGCACGTCATTCAACCTTCTCAGCAAATCAGAGCGCTCCACAGCAGCAAATCAACCAACCACGAAGCGTTAGTAGCCACCAGCATGTTAGATTAGCCTGAAACCATTTCGTCAACTTATCGTCTTTTAAACTGTCAAAATGCACTTTTTCTGTTAAAAATGTAACGAATCAACTCTGAGCTGTACGGAGTCTTCTACTCCGGTCTCAAAAACGTCTTTCTAGCTATTTAAAAAACCTCGTCCGAACCTTTTTCAGAACCGAGCCGGTCCAGAACCGCATCTGGACCGTCTTTAAACAGAATAGAGCGTTTTCACCCAGCTCAAAACCAGCTTAGTTACGATAACAGGCGTACAAATTCAGCTTTCACAAGACATATGACATTATTTCAGCTTTCATAACATCGCCAGCGTAATACAGCGTAAACATGCAGAGCCAAGCTCTAAGCGCGCAGCTCCAGCACGCTGCGTAAACATGCAATGTTTTGAATTCAAAGCTTTTGAGCTGCGTTTCAGCACAGCTGATAAACTGTTACTTTTCTTCATGCCAACATGTAACGAACACACGAATATACAGTCATTTATGAGCACGTAACGGGCCACCAGAATGTAGATGAACAGATGCTCAGATATATTCATCAATTAACGCGGATTCCTCATTTTTCTGAACTGAATAAAACGTGCATTGAATTTAATGAAAGGCAAACGTGAGACGTCATTTATATTTGACCCATCAAAATGAATGCGGTCATTTATTTACAGAATCAAAGTTTAACATCAAACATTTACATTAATTTGGCAAATTATGAAAATAACAACATAAGCAATCAATCAGGAAAAATCATACGGCCATGATTTTTCCGTTGCTTCACCACAGACATTTATGAAAACTGTACAATTATGATCTTTTACCCACACGGCGGTGGATGAGCACTTTACACAGACATTTCTAAATATCTGGAAGAATTTCTACTTGAGAGAGGAGTTTAAAGATGGGAAAGAAGTTTAAAGAAGAGTAAAAGATGGGGTTTGAGGGAGTGTGAACGGAACGGCACTCTCCGGGCTTTCTTCAGCTTCTCCTTACAGTACACTTAGGTGGTGAAATCGACTCTTTTACCTGGAGATGTCTCAGGCGAGATTCCGTTTAACGCACCCTTCAGCGTCTCCGTAGGATGCTGTTACTCGTCCGGAGTAGCAGCTTTTTGTCCCTCACAGCTCACCTCAGTGAAAAATGTTATAATCCCATGAAACTCGGAAGAGCTCTGTTGTCATGTCAGGATCTTCCCGGCTCCCAGAACTGGGCTTCTCCGCACAGAACTGAACAGAACTGTTAGCACTGTGTATCCAACAGAACTCTCACAGAACTGGTTAGACCAGGAAGTACCGACATTTTAAAGAGCTGTTTTCCCGGTTCATCTGGGAGTATTCCCATTGGCCAGAACCGACCAGACGGGGTGTGTTTTGTGACGTAAAAGGTTAGAATGCAGCAAGAATTGTTATGGAAAGATCAGAAATGTTCTCACAGACAGAGAGAGTTTTGTTTTGGCGAGTTTAAGAAACAGGTGCCAAAACCCCCTGTTGACGTCTGAGAGGATATAAACAGGACAGTTGTTCCAACGCATGTCTGCTTCACTCCTGACCCTGGAAACGTACACTTGCTCATTCAAAGGCAGAAGTCAGAAAATGCATAAAAATCTGTAACAGACCTCAACATGAATTCTAACTTTGCATGAGAATTAAAAATCATTACACAGTTAATAAAATTGATTAGTTCACTGCAACATCTAAAATGGTTTGAACTAAGACACTTTGATTATCAACATCTGTAAAATAGTAATGATAATAAAAAAGAGAGTGTTCTTTCACTTGATTATCAAGAAAGAGAGTCTCAGGATGGGTGAACCTGTATCTCTGGATTCAAATCAATGAAATGACAGTTTCTGTCCCACAAGGTTCTTAAGGTCAAGGGTTTTGACCTTAGGCATAGTCGTGACACCAGATTAAGTTCACTACACAGTGGCCCCGATGGACTTACAGAACTCCTTCCATAATTGGGATATGAATTGTGGGCCTCTGTCCGATACAATGTCTGTGGGTAAGCCGTGAATCCTGAAAACCTCTTGCAATAGAATCTGGGCTGTCTCAAAAGCCGAAGGGAGTCCTGCGAGTGCTATGAAATGGGCAGCTTTAGAAAATCGGTCCACAACAGTGAGGACTATGGACTTCCCATCTGAAGGTGGCAAACCCGTCACGAAGTCCAAGGCGATGTTTGCCCACGGTCTGTCTGGAACTGGTAACGGATGAAGTAGACCCACTGGTGGTTGATTGTTGTTTTTATTTCGGGAACAAGTGGAGCAGGCCTTGACAAATTCCTTTATGTCATTGGACAATGTCTTCCACCAGAAATGTTTCTTGGTGAATTCGATCATTCGGTTGATGCCGGGATGACAGGTAAAGTGATGAGAACGAACCCAATCCAAAACTTTGTGGATGACGCTCTTTGGGACGAAGATGGTGCCAGGTGGTCCCCCCCCCAGGATCAGGTTGCTGAACTTGAGCCTTCTTGATCTCTTG
>NC_056515.1:8223845-8226032 GCF_014905685.2 Nematolebias whitei
TCTAGTCTCTCTACAGATGGTGAACGACATCCTCAGCTCCGCTACGCGCGAAAGAGTCACGCAAATACAGGCTCACCTGGCTTACACTCTCGGTAGCGCAATTCCAATCTACGTCAATCACAAAACGTTTGAAATGGCGTTCATTATCAACCTACCGATAATTCCCTCAAATGGCATATATAGACTCAGGGACGTTGTTAATGTTGGCAATTGGCACGGTGAAAACCATGTTCAAATTGACACACCGAAGATGGTTGCGTACCACGACGATAACCCCTCAGTTTATCTAGCTCCAAACCTTCAGATGTGTGTTCTCACTCGGGAGATACATTATCTGTGCGCGAGTAAGCCGTTTGTGTGGAATCAAACCGCGGGCTTATGCGGGTTGACACCTATTCCGGAGAATTCTAAGTGCTCAACGACCGTAACACCTCGACACCTGGCTAAAGCTGCAAAAGCGGAAATAATTGGCTCTCGTTGGCTAGTGAACGCTCCTCAAATAAAGGCGATCATAGCCTACGATCAACCCGGGGCAAATAGACCTTTGACGTTACCGGACAAAACAATGTGGATCAGTGTTCCCCAGGGAACAACCATACACATTGGTGATTTGACGCTCTATCACCTCGATCCGGAACAATGGGACGCGACTCTGGATGACTCAGAGTACCTGGGGAATATGTCTATAGACATAGATCCAGAGACTCTGGGAAGGATCCGTTTTGAAGGCACCTAAGTCGTCGACGTGAAACCAATAAACTGAGTTCTCAAGTCTCTCAGGTCCACAATTAAGAACCCGATCCAACCAATTAACTATGCGTGGTCAAGCGCGGACACGTTAATCATAGCCCTGCTAATGACGATAACCCTCGTATTGTGTGGGATACTCGCATCCCTGTTCCGGGGCCAAACGTCACTCCGAGTCGACGTGGATCGCCATGCAGCGCACCTCGATATGATTATGCCTCGCGTAAGCGGGTCTGCAAAGAAGCCACTCACACGGGACAGCGTGACTGAAACTGACAACCAGGGTGAGGGGAAGCAGTGAAACGATGTTTCTAGATGCTTAGTCACTACTCTTGTCGGTGTTGGAACGTTGTTGAATTGGTTTTGGTTGTTTCTGAGGTAAGAATGAATCTTGTGTGTAGTAAGTTAGAGACTAAGAGGCCTTTGACCATGCCAACATGCAGTTCATTCGCTAAATTGCAATCCTTGCGGAGTCAATGTATATTATTGTTACCTTAAGTACCATAATCTACATTGATCTCACATCGCTTAAGCGAACCTACTCGAACAATTCTATTCGGGGGGATAGCTAATTCTTTTTGATAAGTCTCGCCATAGACTTCCAAAACATTTATGGGGAAACCAAACACCCAATCTCAAGTCGTTCGTCTAAAAGACAACAGACATTTGATCCAAACTATATTTTGCCATGTAAAGCTAACTTAAGCCAAGTTAGAAATGGAAAAATAGTTTGGAACCCTTTTCTATAGGTATAAACCCCTGTAGTTACCCCTTTTCAGCATGCTCCACCCCTTAACTGGTAGTTGTAGCTGTTCCCAACCATAATAGCTTACACACCAGGTGCATATAGTTTAAGGCCTTATGTAAAATCCCCTTCATAAGCCCACCTTAAACCACATAATTGCATGACACATTGAACCAGAACGGCACAGGCTGGACGTCGCTGGAGACGACCTTCGCTGGAGGCGACCTGCAATCCTGACGTTGGTCTCCGCTCTTCATCCAGTGGCCGCATCTTCAAGTTCAATCCAAGGGTACCCCTCTGTATGCTGATTAATCAACACTTCCAATCGTTGTGGATTTACCGTTGTGGATATATGACTTTTTCCAGTGGATTACAGACTCTGTCTTCAAGGGGTTAAAGCATTGCTACAATGGAATTATCGAGACGATATGGAATTATAATCAACACAATGGAATTACCGAGAACATTGTGGAATTACCTTGACTTTTGTTTTCCTTGCTGGATTACTTTTGACTTTCGTTTTTCTTGCTGGATTACTTTTGACTCTTGTTTCTTTGCTGGATTACATCAAGCTTCAAGGACAATCGAAGGCGTAAGTTCATAGTTGGAATTCATCCCCATGGACAGGTGATGATTTCCAAAGGGGGGACTGTAGTGAACTTAATCTGGTGTCACGACTATGCCTAAGGTCAAAA
>NC_056515.1:8226042-8234378 GCF_014905685.2 Nematolebias whitei
TGAATCCAGAGATACAGGTTCACCCATCCTGAGACTCTCTTTCTTGATAATCAAGTGAAAGAACACTCTCTTTTTTATTATCATTACTATTTTACAGATGTTGATAATCAAAGTGTCTTAGTTCAAACCATTTTAGATGTTGCAGTGAACTAATCAATTTTATTAACTGTGTAATGATTTTTAATTCTCATGCAAAGTTAGAATTCATGTTGAGGTCTGTTACAGATTTTTATGCATTTTCTGACTTCTGCCTTTGAATGAGCAAGTGTACGTTTCCAGGGTCAGGAGTGAAGCAGACATGCGTTGGAACAACTGTCCTGTTTATATCCTCTCAGACGTCAACAGGGGGTTTTGGCACCTGTTTCTTAAACTCGCCAAAACAAAACTCTCTCTGTCTGTGAGAACATTTCTGATCTTTCCATAACAATTCTTGCTGCATTCTAACCTTTTACGTCACAAAACACACCCCGTCTGGTCGGTTCTGGCCAATGGGAATACTCCCAGATGAACCGGGAAAACAGCTCTTTAAAATGTCGGTACTTCCTGGTCTAACCAGTTCTGTGAGAGTTCTGTTGGATACACAGTGCTAACAGTTCTGTTCAGTTCTGTGCGGAGAAGCCCAGTTCTGGGAGCCGGGAAGATCCTGACATGACAACAGAGCTCTTCCGAGTTTCATGGGATTATAACATTTTTCACTGAGGTGAGCTGTGAGGGACAAAAAGCTGCTACTCCGGACGAGTAACAGCATCCTACGGAGACGCTGAAGGGTGCGTTAAACGGAATCTCGCCTGAGACATCTCCAGGTAAAAGAGTCTATTTCACCACCTAAGTGTACTGTAAGGAGAAGCTGAAGAAAGCCCGGAGAGTGCCGTTCTGTTCACACTCCCTCAAACCCCATCTTTTACTCTTCTTTAAACTTCTTTCCCATCTTTAAACTCCTCTCTCAAGTAGAAATTCTTCCAGATATTTAGAAATGTCTGTGTAAAGTGCTCATCCACCGCCGTGTGGGTAAAAGATCATAATTGTACAGTTTTCATAAATGTCTGTGGTGAAGCAACGGAAAAATCATGGCCGTATGATTTTTCCTGATTGATTGCTTATGTTGTTATTTTCATAATTTGCCAAATTAATGTAAATGTTTGATGTTAAACTTTGATTCTGTAAATAAATGACCGCATTCATTTTGATGGGTCAAATATAAATGACGTCTCACGTTTGCCTTTCATTAAATTCAATGCACGTTTTATTCAGTTCAGAAAAATGAGGAATCCGCGTTAATTGATGAATATATCTGAGCATCTGTTCATCTACAACTGTAAGTTTGTCATCCGGATACCATCCACAATCAAACGGACAGTCTGAGAGGTGCAATCTGGAGTTGGAGGCCGTCCTTAGGTGCGTGTCCGAGAAGAACCCATCTGACTGGTCAAAACACCTACTTTGGGTGGAATATGCGCACAATACCTTAACCTCATCTGCTACTGGCCTGACACCTTTCGAGGTTTCCCTTGGATACACGCCCCCCCTATTTCCTCTGTTGGAGACTGAAATCCTGGTTCCATCAGTCAAGGACCACATGAACCGATGCAAGACAGTTTGGATTCAAGCTAGAGAGGCACTGACAAGGACTGCCAGACGGAACAAAGAATCGGCTGACAGACGTCGCTCCAAAGCCCCGGACTACAAGGTGGGCCAATCAGTATGGCTCTCCACCAGAGACATCCGTCTTAAGGACACCTCTCGCAAGATGGACCCCAGGTACATTGGTCCCTACACTATCGACAAGATCATAAACCCCTCTGCAGTCAGGCTCAAGTTACCACCATCCATGAAGATCCATCCAACTTTCCACGTTTCTAATCTAAAACCAGTTTCAGTCATCCCACTCAACCCTCCCACCAACTCCCCCCCAAACCCCTTATTGATCGACAACCAACCGGCATATAGGGTCAACCGTATCCTGGATTCAAGAAGGCGGGGTAGAGGTTTCCAGTTCCTGGTCCATTGGGAGGGTTATGGACCGGAAGACAGGTCATGGATCCCAAGGTCTTTCATCCTTGACCCCAGTTTGATAGAGACATTTTTTCGAGACCATCCAGAAAAACGGATGATGTCATCGTCCTGAGACGAACGTTGGGGGGAGGTACTGTAGAGGTTGGCTCCCCTACCCCTCCCTTCTCTGTTGTTTGCTCTTCCTAATTACCTTTCCACAGCTGTTGCCCATTACCTGGACCAAGTGGAGGAGCTATTTAAGTTGGAGCTTCACTTCAGACCAGTGCCAGAACAAAGAACTACCAAGCTTCATGTTCCTGTGACCTACTGGCTGGCTGACTCCAAGCTCTCCATCGGCTCCCTGCATGACAGCAGTGTTTTCCTACACCACCATTACTCCTGTGTGCCTCACCTGGTTCCTGGATCTCCTATCCCCGAGTCCTCGTCTCCACCACCTCTCCTGGTTCTCCACACCTACGCCCCGGCTCCCTTGGTGGCTCGGTAAATATATATTTACTCGTTAAAATACTCACCTGGTCGCACCGTGGATTATTGGATTCCGGTCCTGTCTCCTGTTTCTCACGCTCCTGGAACGACAACGACACGTAAGCCAATTTTGGATTACTAAGTCTACATCTCCAAAATCTCCTCTCAAGACGAATTGTCGTTCACCACCAATCTCCCCTCTGTTCCCACAGTGGATCCTTCCTGATTTGAGTCTTACCAACTACACCAGTACCAATAAATATAATTGTCTTTTATACCTCAGGTTGTTTTGTCATTGCTTCAAACCGTTTGCTTTTGACAACACCCACAGACCCTAACAGGAAAAAGCGAGTAAAGAAAATGAATGAATGGGTGAGTGTAAACACAAGTTATACATCAAAATGTAGGCATTGTTGTCTTCTTTCACACAGTGAGTCTCTCACTGCCAGAAGACACAATTTTCTCTTCAACACCCCCAGAATGCAGAAAATGTGCGCTCAAACTTCCACAGATTAAATTCAAGATTCAATTATATTTTAGCTCAAAAGATTCTCATTTACAACTTGTCATATCTCCTACATACATACTGCACCCACATGATGGTTCACACGTGCGACCATCTTCCTTCCTAAACTTTACTAATTGTCATTTATACTACATGTGAATGTTTCTGTTCAGTGCCCTGACATGACTTCTGTTGTGACTTGGTTATATGTAAATAAACTGAATTGAATCAGTGATTTCTGACACTCACAGTTCAAATGTTTTTTAAGATCTGACCTGTTGTTTTCACAGAACAACTCTTTGTTTAAGGCTTACTTTTCAGTCTGCATTCTGTCTGCCTCTCCATAACTTTGCAGCTGGGGAGTGAGAAGCACAGGTGTGTGGTTACAATGTTTTGGGCGGTAGCTGCATTGTCATTTTTCAGAAGTTTTCTGGTGATAATAACTTACTGCTTTAAAAGGTGGTTCTACAAGATATTGTGTCAGAGTTTTTTGTTAATAGTTTGGGGACAAGGAGAAAGAAACAAGTAAAAGTAAAAGTGTCTATGAAGTTGTATTAAGACTAATTGTTTCTTGTTTTCTTCAATGAAGTCCATGTAAATATATTTTTGAATGGAAAAAGTGTGCATTAATCCACTAAATGCCTTTTCATTGTAGTTATAGAAGAGTTGTACCAGTGCAGGCCAGGGAACGGCACTGTTTCCACCAGAACCCTGTTTGCATGTATCACTTTACTAATATTAGAAAAAAAACTTCTGTTGCTTATTTAAAATTAAGGTAAAGCACAACTTTACTGTCTGTATGGGTACATAGTGCACATAGGAGTTCATATTGGGTTAAAAAAGAGCGAAATACATGGTCTTGTCAATGTAAAGTTCTGTATTTAGTGTTTGGACCCAATAGTCACTTCGGTAGTCCCTAAACACAACACAAGTCCAGGTCCGCTCCTAAAATCGAGCCACTCCGGGTTTTACGAGCTTCTCCTCCGCAGTGATAGGAAGTAGAATCGCAATGCTGCAAATAATACAAAAAAATAAAACTAATAATACATGGTGGAGAGGGACTGTACAGGCGAACGATACTGGAACATGGACAGCCTTATGGGAAGAAGCTAGCTGTGTGCAGTGGTCTGAAGGCGGCAGAGCAGGGACACGAGCTGTTTCTGTAAGCCGAGTGAGTGAGGGCTCCACGGGACCGCGATAAAGTTAGTTTTACGTTGGACGTTCGAATATCCAATGTAAAACTAACTTTACCGCGGCCTCCAACGGCAGGAACCACTCCGGGCTGCCTCTGCGGAGCCCGACGGCTTTCGTTTCTACCACTGTGTGAAAAATCCGCCAAAAAACAAATACATTTTACTGCACAGTCTGCTATTAAATAAACAGATATATCACAACCCGCTCCGCCACCTTACAGTATATTACCGGTGAGTTTTTGGCGCGTAGGAAAATATAGCATCTTCGCTGACCAGCGCTCCCTCGCCCCTCCCCCTCCTGCCACCAGCAGTGTCACCATCTCCCCTCAGTTCGCGCTGGATCACCAGACGAGGAGGTTCGCCCTCAAGCCCCAGACACCTCAACGAGCAGCTATGGATTATATTTTGTATTTTTGGTGATTGTTTTGGAACCCGCTTCGGACTGTCAAAGACCGCTTTTCGGGAAGAACTTCGAGACGTCCCCAAATAAATTCGGAGGCGCCAGGAGAGGAGTCGAAGCAGCGGTTAGCTTCACCGCAGGAAGTCCTGAATTACAACGCTTGGAATTACGGCGGATGGTGTCATTTGGTCACAGGTCATCTCTGGCATTTTATTTATTTGTAGCTGCCGAGCTGAAAAGACAAGATACATGTGTGTCAGCGGTTTGATTACTCGTTTTCGAGCCTGCTGGCTAATGGGTTTCATTGTTGCTAGCTAGCGTGGTAGCTACCTATCAACCGAGCGAACCCAGATATCCAGTCAGCTCCGAGTGGACCTGGTCTGTGGTCGGTCATCACACCGTGTGGCTCGGGCTGTGTTTGGTGCTAAACCTCTCACGGTGATTACCCGTTTCGTCTCCAGTGTTGCTAGTTTTGGCGTGATGCGCCAGTACAGACTATAATCAGATTTAACAGGAAGCCAGCCAGGAAGATTGGCGTATAAAAAGAAAAACAAACAGCAGCGGAGCTCTCAGTGCGTGTGTCTGGATTTTACGCACTCGTGAGGCTGGCCTTGTTTGCTCGAGGTTGATTTAGCAAATTTTCGTGCACAGGAGGACAACATTCATCTTGGAGTGTCCTTTCTCCCAAATACTTTCGAAGGTTTATTGAGGCGTGGAGGAGCTGTCACACGTGTCCCTGTTTGCTTCCTGTAAAAAAAGCTGACTTTGCTGCTACTATTGAGGCCAGCAGGATCCAACCATGGCGCTGTTTTGACTGTCATTTTCAGCAGAATTGGATGATCTTTCTCATCTGCAGAAGCACCCCTCTCAGAAACACCAGGCAGACTCAGTTCCGGTCCCAGCTGACTGCTTTGTCTCGGCCCTGGATGTTGGTTCTGCTGGAGGAAGCCATTTTTAGTTTTATTCCCCCCCTCAATTTAATTCCTTAAATTATAGAAGGCCGTCCAAGCTTGTGCTGTTTTATTGATCTGATCTTCGCTGATTGGAAATATGGCAGACCTTGAAGCGGTACTCGCGGACGTCAGCTATCTGATGGCGATGGAGAAGAGCAAGTCCACCCCGGCGGCCCGGGCCAGCAAGAAGATCGTCCTCCCGGAGCCCAGGTAGAATCACCATCTGCTGCATGAGGCTGGTGCTTGTCAGGCTGTGTTTGTGCATTCTGTGTGGCCTTATAGGGAGATGGAGGCGTGCTTCCTCTTCTATCACCTCACTGTACACAATGCAGAACCCACTGTTGAATGTAGTGACGAATTTGGCTGCTGCTGGTTTCTGCAAACCCACAGCAGCTCTGGCTTTTAAAATCACACACAGAGGAACTGCAACCATGCAGCTACTTCATTTGCATGGCTGTTACCTGCCTGCAAGTCACAGTCATGGATGCTGCATAGCAGTTTATTAATAGTCTCCAAAGGCTGAAGGGTTGTCTTGTGTTAGCAAAATATCTCATGATCCACTGGGCTGATTTTAAAATAAACTGCCAAAAAAAATAATTGATTGGACATCTACATCTTTTAGAGTAAACCTGGCTCAAGAAGAAGGCAGCCATAGCTAAGCAACCTTAGCAAACACAAAAGTTTTTCTGCCTCAATCACTTTGACATATTTTAATCTGCTCTCTGGTGTACTACTTGAGTCGTCCTCATCTTATCTCCAGTGTGAACTTATTACGCAGGATGTGTTTTACTGTTAGTCAACTCTTAGCAAATTGTTTTGTGAATCACTGGACAAATTTTTATATAACTCAGTCATAATTGGATGCAAGTCTGCAACTGACCAATTTTTTTTAACCAAATTCAAGATGGCCACCACAAAATGAGTAACTTTTCACAATGAGGTACAGTTTAGTGTGGTAGTAGATGAGCATCACCCTCAACACATACTCTGCATCTTTGCTTTAAACTTTCAATTCAGTTTATTTATATAGCGCCTAATCACAACAAAGTTGTCTCAGGGCACTTTACAGGAGACATTCACATACATAAAAGGCAATTAGTAAAGTTCTCTATCTAAGGAATCCAGCAGACAAGTTGAATCTTGGCTTCGTTGCAGTCTCCCATTTTGCCACTTTGCCGTTACCTGTTGGTGTCAACCCTTTTTTGTCAGTAAAATATCTCATAAATCACTCAATGGATTGTAATAACTCACTCAAAGAGTAATCACTGGAGGTATATCTACAACTGACTAACTTTTTCAAGTCGCCACAGTTCAATAGCTGCCACAGCCGGTCAGTATTAGCCAACACCAAAATGTTTCTAACTTGATTGGATTTACAGATGCTGAGCTCACATTTGTTGGAGTAGTAACTGAGTGAACCACAACAAACCGTGCATAATGTCATTTACAAGTTTTGACCAAAACAAATAACTCAGTCCTCTCTCATCATGCATGTGGTGGGGTGATGTGCATTCTCACACAGTGAGGTCTTCAATCAGTTGTAAGTTTAAACCTTTACTTTCAGATGTTAAGTGTTGATGTTCTGTCCCTCATGTCATCACATGTCATCACATCACTTGCTCACAGGCTTGTTTGACTTATAGTTGTATGATGATGCGTTTTCTGTGGCCTGTGCAATACATTTTCAGAAGCTGTTTGTAATAATGCAGCTGCATAGTGTGTCCAGCTTTTGAAATTTCCCCCCCACACACACACTCATCCATGCTGTTTGCAAGGAGAATCCACTGCTACTGTCATCAAATGAGACTAAATCCTCAGTCTGATAGAGATGACACCATTTCTCTCTCTCTTTACCATCTGCAGCATAATTACACATCTTTAGTCCCCTTTGCTGCAGCTTGTCAAAGGCTTCAAAGTGCCTCCTTTGAGACAGGTTTTAGCCACACAGCGTGCAACTTTATTGAACAGGATGTGGTTAAATTTTGGTTATTGTGAGATTTGCTTTTCAAATAAGGGCATTTTTATATGACTGTGAGCTTTTTCTTGTTTAAGTCAAGCTATAACTAAACACATTTTTGGGCTGCTTCTTTTATTTTGTCTCAATTTTCCTCAAAAGGTGAGAAGGCCCTCACTATTACCTGTTTGCAAACTTTGCAAAAATTAACATTAAATAAACAGAGTAATTCTCTTCATTTGCTGTGCCACTCCTTGACATGGTATTGAATATGTAAGCAGCTAATTTTTTTCTAACCAAAATAAAGAGTTCATAACTAATTAAATGTTCTGGCCTAGTTAAATTCTTATTTGTATTTTACAGTTTAATAGGTTTTAAGTTAACTGCTGTCTATTAAAACCCTTTGGTAATTACAAAACCATGGGAGATTTTGTAAAACCTAAATGTAAACTAAATTCAGTAATTTGCATACATTATAAACTTATATTTTTCATGTTACATAATCATATTAATTGTTCAATATATGAAATTGTACAGTTTGTGTTAAAAAATCGACAATTTTGAATTGATGGCAGCAACATACCTCAAAAAACAGTTGGGATGGTGCAACATAGGGCTAAAAGGGAAATAGTATAAATTATGCCCCTTTTCCATTAGTACCTGTAGTACCAATACAGCACGGCTCTACTCTACTCGGTACGGTACAGGTTGTGTTTCCATTATGCTTTCAGTACCAGTTCCAGTGGGCGGGGTTCAAATTGACGTCACCACCTCTCACCAGCTGGTGGCGCTGAGACGCTGAAACTGTTTTCAGTACAGGGTGAGAATTTATGTTATTTTGAAGTTGTGTGTA
>NC_056515.1:8234478-8238928 GCF_014905685.2 Nematolebias whitei
CTCCGCAAAGATTGCAATTTAACGAATGAACTGCATGTTGGCATGGTTAAAGGCCTCTTAGTCTCTAACTTAACTACACAACAAAATTCATTCTTGCCTGGGGTGTTCAAAAACAATACCAAAAACCAATTAAACGATGTCTCAACATCGACAAGAACAGTGACTAAGCAACCAGTAAAACAACGTTTCAACATTGACAAAAGCAGTGATTAAGCAACTAGAAAACGACGTTTCGGTGCGTCACTCACTCTGAATGTCAGATTTGCTCACGTTATCGCGTCTGGTAGCATTATCCTAACTGGCGTCACCCCCCTTCGGTCATGGGAGACCGCGAACACGGGTGAGGACGTCGCTCCATGAGCTAAAGTTAGGTTGTCCTTGAGTAGTTTTAACTGTTTGCGCAGCTGAAAGAGGACTTTTAGGTCTGGATTGGAATCCAGTTTACCTTTCGATGGAGTGTATTTGTCTGGGTCAGTCAGATACAGTATCATCGAGTTAATTGCAGGATCATCCAACTTCTGAAGTTGGAGGATGTCTGGGTCAGTTGAAAATGACTTTTCATATTTTGAAAGAACTTGGCGAAGTTTGTCTCTTTCTTCATCAGATGTCAGAGTGTCGGCTTGGGCGACCACCTGTTCAATCTGTGATGAGACTGTTAAGGGTTCTTGCTCCTTGGGGAGCTCCAACGAATCCTTTTCTGAGTCGTCGGACCTGTCTATGGGTAGGACACCATAGGTTTGAGGTCCTTGGTCGACGTCATTGGTTGAGAAAAGAGCGATGGCCTGTGATGGTTTCGTGAAACATACTGGCCCAGCTTCTTGACTCGGTACCAGGTTATCTGGGAGTCCTCCCAGAACTGGAATGCCTAGTTCAAAATCATGAAAATCAGGTTCTGAGTTTTCAGTTTGCGATGACTCATCATCGTTTGTGTGTGAGTTTATCCCCCCTTCGTCCGATGAGGGGTTGTTGGAGGCAGCAACAGCAATGTCTTGGTGTGTTTCACCGACATCTGTAATGTTGTCATTCGCGCCTTCAGAGTTAGTAGTGATCGCATCACTACATAGTGCTCCTGGTTGGATTCCCATTTCAGCGTTTTTCAAAGTTTCTACAAACCTTTGTAGTTTCTCTGTCTCCTCCGAGCTCAGAGGTTTAGGGCCTTGTTCCTGGGACCTTTGTGATTTTATCGCCTCGGGTCGTTTCGTCCGAGGTGGGGGAGGGTTAGGTACGTCTTTTGGGGGTTCCTCTTCGGATTTCCCCTGATAATATGGGTCCTCTTGGATCCCATATCTTTGCGTCCTACGCATGCCCCATATACGATAAGCACGTTCATCCTCTGAAAGAGGAGCCTTTTTGTCCCAGCGTGCACCTTCATCACGTGGTTTGTTAGTTTGAAAATACTGCCTTTTCTCGCCTGTTTTAGGAGGAGGTGACGCGGCGCGCCTTCCTTCCATTTCTAGGGAGTGGGGTTTAACCTTTATATCAGGAAACACCTCTATGGGCGTCTTATCATGAGAACATACCTCAAACACATTCACAGCCCACTGTTGCAGGTTTGGTGGAGGAAACCTGTTCAGGTCTGTTCCTACCACTTTAGGTGAGGGTGGATTACAAGCAGGAGGTCTGTAAAAGATTTTTGGAGGTTTTGGTGGATTATCCCGACACTGTTCAAGGTCTTTTCTGGATTCCAGACCACCTCGCCCCACGTCAGAACTTTTATTTGTTGCTGCTCTTAGCTTCTCCTCACATGTTTTTAAGCGTTCCTGGGAGGTTTGACATTCACTTCGTAAACGCATAACTTCTTCCAGAAATACCTCTTTATCCACTCTGCTTTTGTGCAGATCTTTTTTAAGCACATCTATTTCGCCTTCGCAGCGGGAAACTTGTGACAGTGTCACGACGTGATCCCGTCTTAATGCAAAGTAAGATTCTTTCAGCAACATTGCCATTTTAGCCAGCTTTTCATAGTTTGACATTGAAATTTTTGTAGAGGTCACAGTTTCTGCAACCTCCTTCAGATTGTCCACTAACTCTTTTGGGTTCATGCTGTCCGCCTGTTCCTGTCTATATGGATGTAAGGGTGCTGTCAGCAGCTTCAACGCATATTCTAAACAGCCCTGCATCCCATAAGGATCAAAGTCTTTTTCTAACACACCTGTCATGTTTTTCACTGTGTAGCACTTTATCTGTTAAAAACAGTTGCAAGCTTCAGATATTTTACAGGTAAATATTTGTATTCAAGTTGTCATTGAGTTTTCACACTATTTTAGCTTTGGGTTTACACAAAAGTACTGTTATAAGTCAACTTATTCAAATGTGAGTACCTATCTCAGGTTTTACCCCAATTCATGAATATTCTTAAGTAAATGCTCTCTGGCAGTGTTACTTTTTATGTGCTTATTTCTTAACAGATACTAGATTACCAAGCTCTTTTTAGTGTATTTTACTCTAAAGCACTGAATTTTTAATAAACCTGCAATTTTTCTAAAAAGTCTCACAGCAAATCAGTTTAAAGACACTTTTTAAACCGTTCTGTTCCAGAAATTTGCTATTTAACAGTTACTCATAGAACCAAGTGGTGAAAAGAAAAAGAAAAATTGATGATGTGTCAGGATTAATCAGTCTTTCTTCAGAAAACTGTTATTACTCCTGTCCTCCTGTCAGTAACTTCTATTTAAAATTAAATAGGAAGATGTATTTGTTTAGGTGGTAAATAAAATCAGAAAAGTCTCTTTTTCCTGATATATTTACTCTTATTTAGTGATTTAGCAATTAAACGTGCATTATCTTTTAGCAAATGAGTAAACTTTTACCTCTGTGAACTTCTGTATCTGTCCTTTTTTTTAAAAAAGTTTCTAACTTTTATTTTGTACCTTTTTATAAGGAATTACCAGTGAATAAAGTTTTTTGGTAAATGCCTGTCTGCATAAATACCTGAAATACTTTTTAAATGCAAGATAACATTGATTATTCAGCTTTGAGGAACGTTTATCAACTCAAAAATGCCTTACAGAAGAAAAAAAAAACGTTTAATTTCACTAAAATACCTAAAGATGAAGTGAAACTGTGATCTCAAGTTTCCCAGGAGGGGGCAGTGTTTAGCTTTCTACCAGCAGGAGTTTATGACGACTTCCTGTGACGTTCGGTTGACATCCTGTTTTTAGCCGCTTAGCTTAAAGTTAGCTTCGGCTAAACTCGGTTAAAATCAACATTTCTGAACGGTATTGAAGCGTAAAAGCGGCGTTCTTTCAACAAGCACGACTTCTTTGCATGAAACATGAGTTTTCTGGGACATATGGCAGCTTTATTTAGTGATTTTAAGCACAGCGAAGCTCTCGGTTGCAACCGAGCTCATTTCCGACATGGAGGAAATGACGTGACACGTCACTCACCCGGTCGTTAGCTGTTAGCTTAAAATTAGCATCGCTAGCGTTGTTCAAAAACATCATTTAATGACGGATTTTAAACTCTAACGTGGCAAAATTTCAACAATTATGCTTCGAAGACACGAAGCATCGTATCAGAATACAGCTTTTAAGCACTTTTCAGCTTTAAAAAGCAGATTTTATTCCCTATGAAAAACGAGTTTTCATTTCCGGGTCACGTGACTGAATCGTTCAATGACAGAGCAACACGACCTGACACGTCAGAGTTAGTCACTACTGACACGTCTGTCAGCCAATCAAAACGTTACACACGGTCTTTTTCAACCAATCACGCAGCGTTTTCCCCAGCTAGCATGTTAGATTTATCTGAACAAGTCCGTCAACTTTTTGTCTTTTAAACTGTCAAAATGCACTTTTTTCTGTTAAAAGATGTAATCAATAAGCTCCCAGCAGCACGGAGTCGGCGCCCCGGTCTCAAAAACGTCTTTCTAGCTATTTAAACAACTCGTTCGAACTTTTTCAGAACCGAGCCGGTACCAGATCAGCGTCTGGAACACGGTTTAAACAGAATACAGCGTTTCCACAGCTCAAAGCCAGCTTATGTTACACATAACAGACGTACAATTTCAGCTTTCATAAAGACATATGACCCACAAATTCAGCTTCAAAACATCACTAGCTCAACACAGCGTAAACATGCAGCGTTTTGACTTCAAGCGCACAGCTTCAGCACGCTGCGTTCAACACAGCTAACAATCTGTTATTTTTCATGCCAACATGTAAAATCAATTATTAATCGTATACACAGTCCATTTATGAGCACGTTACGGGCCACCAATATGTAGAGTATAAACAGAATAAAGCGTTTTACAGCACACTGTTTATATTAATTTGGTAGAATACATGTAGTGACAAGATAATTAATTTTACAGGAAGTGAGAACAATACGGCGATTGTTTTCACTTTTCAGCAGAACAGCAGACATCAATTCACACGGCGGTGATTGATTTTTTAACAAATAGGAGAGTTTAAAGATGGAAAATTGAGATTTATCTTACAGAGAGATG
>NC_056515.1:8239028-8241071 GCF_014905685.2 Nematolebias whitei
GGGAGCTGAGAGAGGTGGTGTGCACGTCACTAACCTTCTGTGGCAGGAGCAGGGCTGAGACAGAGAACGTTGGAGGGCTGGGCAGAAAACAGAATCCAGGGACGTAGCAGGGGTCGAGAGCCAGGAGCTGTGTGAACAGGCAAAAGGATGATCCGTAGTCGTGGTCGAAGAGGAGAGCGAGGTTGTACCATGTAGGCCGAGAGCGTGGTATCCAGACAGGGGCAAAGACAAAGCGAGGAGTCAAGAGGGAAGCTGTGGTCAAAAACAAAGAAACTAGGAACAAGCGAATGCTGGATAATTTACTGGCTGTGAGGCTTTCAATAATCTGGCACTGAGGAGAGTGAGAGTGGAGCTTAAGTAGTGAGCTGAACAGGTGTGGCAGGTGAGTGGTGATTGCAGAGACAGGGTGCAGCAGATGAGTGCAGATTGCTGAGAGAGAGTGACAGGAGCAGAAAATGGGTGATAGGCAGTGCAGGACCAAACAGGATGAAATAAACAGAAACTGAGGCAGGAAAAAACGTGAATGATCTTAAAACAGGGGCTGTGATATGAGGAGCAGAGGCTTAGGCAGATGGGGGGGCAGCGGGGGCCGCTGAGCGTGACATAGCCCCCCCTTTAAGGTCCGGCATCCTGACGGACCACCAAAGAGAAAGAACTAACAAGGATCGGGCGGGTGGAGGGGGCACTGGAGGTGGGCAAAAAGGCAGGTTGGAGGTCCGAAGGGACCTCCAGAGAAGCCCCAAAACTCTGGTGGACGACCTGGCCACTGTCCAAAAAGTGGCAAAGTCCAGGTCAGGTGGCCGTGTAAGCCTTGCTGGGGCCAGATCAAAGGTAAGACCAGGACCAGTGCTGCACCAGGCAGGAGGATCAGAGCTGCAGCCCACATGGATGTCCTGGAGGTCGTTGCAGCCGACATGGGGGTCCAAGAAGCAGTCTCAGCCGACATGGGGGTCCTGGAGGCCGCTTCATCCGACGTGGGGGTCCTGGAGGGGAGCCTCAGCAGACGTGGAGGCCTGGAGGGGAGCCGCAGCCGACGTGGAGGACCGAGGAGCTGGTGCGGTCGACGTGGAGGGCCGAGGAGTCGACTCCTCTGTGGTAGGAGGGGAATCTTCTGTGGTAGTAGAGAGCGCCGACCCCTCTGGAGGCTTGGAGAGCGCCGACCCCTCTGGAGGCTTGGAGAGCGCCGATCCCTCTGGAGGCTTGGAGAGCGCCGACCCCTCTGGAGACTTGGAGAGCGCCGACCCCTCTGGAGACTTGGGGAGCGCCGACCCCTCTGGAGACTTGGAGAGCGTCTGACCCTCCGGAGACGTGGAGATCTGGGGAGCTGCTGGGGCAGCTGGCCTCGGACTCTGTGGGACCACGGCAGCTGGCCTCGGACTCTGTGGGACCACGGCAGCTGGCCTCTGACTCTGTGGGACCACGGCAGCTGGCCTCGGACTCTGTGGGACCACGGCAGCTGACCTCGGACTCTGTGGGACCACGGCAGCTGGAAACGTTTGGGGCAAGGGCTCTGAAGGCGGAGGGGTAGGACATCGGGAGGACCGGTACATTGTGCGCCTACGGCTCTTCTGAGGGTGAGGGACCTGGCAGGGAGGAAACCACAAATCCTCGTCTTCGTCTGACTTGTCCTCCTGATCACAAAAGGGGAACGGGAACTTGGGCCTGTTCATGAGGCGGAGAGCCCAACGCTGGGCTTCTCTCTTCTCCGCCTCACCCGACAGGACAGGCTGATCCTGAGGGAAACCGCCCGGCTTTATTGCCAGGCGGGTGCCTGTAAATTGAACCTCCAATTTACCAGAAAGCCACCTCCGAGTCTGTGCTGGATACATAATTTGGCCAGATTATTCTGTAACGAGTCTGTATGGATCAGCACAAGACCTGACTCAGGACATTAAAATAAAAGGTTTTATTTATTAAAGGCGTTTGTCTGGGGAGGATCCGAGCCTCAGTTCTGGTCCAATCTATGAAGACAGGTTAGTGACTGCAAAAAGGTTCTGGGAGCTGAGAGAGGTGGTGTGCACGTCACTAACCTTCTGTGGCAGG
>NC_056515.1:8241171-8257979 GCF_014905685.2 Nematolebias whitei
ACCAGCAGACCTTAAACAGTTCCTTAAACAATATTCGCTCCAAACACCAATTCTTTTCTTCTGCCAATCAATGATGGGGTTGTGTTTTACCAACCATGGGTAGCCTAAAATAAACTGCGGTGAGGGAGAATGAAAAACCATGAACTCACCCAGTTCTCTGTGATTCCCGGAGATGATGAATGGTAATTCAGTTACTTCCTGGGTGATACTGGTGATGTTCTTTCCGGTGACTCCAGCCACCGGAATGGGGTAAGGAAGACTTCTGGTAGGAATTTGAAGCTCTTCTACCAAATCCTGAGAAATAAGGTTTTTCTCTGCTCGAGAGTCAATGAGGGCCTCAATGGAATAGTGTCTTTGCTGAAGAATATTTCTGTCAGGAAGACAAAAACGTGAATCAGGGGCACAACGAGCCTCACTCACCAGGATCCCCTGAATGGCTGGTGAGTGCTGGAGTTTAACTTGTTTGGGCAAGATCGCACAAAATGTCCTCTCTTCCCACAGTAGAAGCATTCACGTGCTGCCAATCGTCGTTGCCTCTCCTGCAACGTGAGTCGGGTTTGTCCGATCTGCATTGGTTCAGGCTCGGCGTCATAGTGAGTGGTACCTGGTTGTGACGTGGGTTCTTTGATAGTAGCGGAAGACGCTAGAGGAAAAATTGACCCGGAAGCCATCGGTTCCGCTTGGCCCCGCCTCTCCCGAAGGCGATTATCGATCTTGATCGCCAAGCTGATGAGATCATCCAACGTCTCCGGCTCATCTCTAAGCGCCAGTTGATCCTTTATTTGATCAGAAAGTGAATTAGAGAATGCTCCCTTTAGTGCCACCTCATCCCACCTGGTTTTCTCCGCCGCAACCCGGAAGAGGATGGCGTATTCAGCCACGGTAGCTTGACCCTGCCTCATAGCCAACAGATGGCGGGACGTCTCCTCCTGGTGGACAGGGACATGAAACACACACTTGAAATCCTTAATAAAGTCGCTAAATGATAGTGAGACCACAGTGTGAGACTGGAGGTAGGCATGAGCCCAATCAAGAGGTACACCTCTCAATGAAGTAATGATATAAGTGATCATGGATTCAGAGTTTGGAAACAGAGAAGGAGAATGGGCAAATGCTAGTTCACATTGGAGGAGGAAACCATTGAACTATTCCGGGTTACCTTCAAAACTGCGGCCGGCCGAATCTCCGGCTCACGGGGTTGTTCCGAGCGGGCGGTGCTTTGCGCTGGTGGCGCTAATGGTGGTGAGACGGCCGGCGTGGGTGGAGTTAGTGTTCCCATTCTATTGCCGATGGACTGAATCATTCCACCCACCGTTTCCAGATTTGACTGTGTAGTCTTGTGTTGAGCGATTAGTTCCTGTAAGAGAACTTCATTTCTCCTTACCCTCTCCTCAAGGGTGACCTGGTCAGCATTCGAACCGTTCTTTGACATATTTTTGGCCAGAACAAACTGTTAGGGTCTGTGGGTGTTGTCAAAAGCGAACGGTTTGAAGCAATGACAAAACAACCTGAGGTATAAAAGACAATTATATTTACTGGTACTGGTGTAGCTGGTAAGACTCAAATCAGGAAGGATCCACTGTGAGAACAGAGGGGAGATTGGTGGTGAACGACAATTCGTCTTGAGAGGAGATTTTGGAGATATAGACTTAGTAATCCAAAATTGGCTTACGTGTCGTTGTCGTTCCAGGAGCGTGAGAAACAGGAGACAGGACCGGAATCCAATAATCCACGGTGCGACCAGGTGAGTATTTTAACGAGTATATTTACCGAGCCACCAAGGGAGCCGGGGCGTAGGTGTGGAGAACCAGGAGAGGTGGTGGAGAGGAGGACTCGGGGATAGAAGATCCAGGAACCAGGTGAGGCACACAGGAGTAATGGTGGTGTAGGAAAACACTGCTGTCATGCAGGGAGCCAATGGAGAGCTTGGATTCAGCCAGCCAGTAGGTCACAGGAACATGAAGCTTGGTAGTTCTTTGTTCTGGCACTGGTCTGAAGTGAAGCTCCAACTTAAATAGCTCCTCCACTTGGTCCAGGTAATGGGCAACAGCTGTGGAAAGGTAATTAGGAAGAGCAAACAACAGAGAAGGGAGGGGTAGGGAGCCAACCTCTACAAAAACGTCTTCAGTTGATCCAAAATGCTGCTGCCAGAGTCTTAACTGGAGTTAGTAGGTGAGATCATATCTCTCCAGTTTTAGCTTCTCGCCATTGGCTCCCAGTCCAATCCAGAATAGAATTCAAAATCCTACTTCTAACCTTCAAAGCTCTCAACAACCTAACTCCATCTTATATTACAGATCTTATTGTTCCATATTTTCCTAACAGAGCACTTCGCTCTCAGACTGCAGGTTTACTCCTGGGCCCAAGAGTTTCCAAAAGCAGAATGGGAGGAAGATCTTTCAGTTTTCAGGCTCCTCTCTTGTGGAACAACTTCCAGTTTCTGTCTGTGAGGCTGACACATTATCCAGTTTTAAGACTGGGCTTAAGACTCTCCTTTTTGATAAATCCTTTAGTTAGGGTTGGTGTGTTATGCTATCTTAAGCTTAGACTACTAGAGGACAAATTGACTTCATTTCCTTAAATGAATTGTTAAAATTGAATAGTTTTTATTTGATACTATTTCAATCTTAACATGTGATTCTTGACCTGCCATTGTGTATCTGTTCCTACCAAACGCAGTCAGTCAAAGCATATGGCCACTTGTCCTGAGCCTGGTTCTGCTAAAGGTTTCTTCCTCATGAGGGAGTTTTTCCTTTCCACTGTCGCCTTCATGCTTGTTCAAGATGAGAGTTCTGTGATGGAGTTTAACTCAAAGCAGTCTGCTCCTCAGATAAATAAGGTTAAATTATTATTTTATATATGAATGTTTGTTTTCAGTGCCCTGAGATGACTTCTGTTATGACTTGGTGCTATATAAATAAACTGAATGGAATTGAATCTAACTGATTACCATTTAAAGCCAGTCCAACTCAGGACTCAGGACAACTAACAGCTGCGAGTCATTCACAGCACATACTCTGAGCGTAACATCTCTTAACATCACATGACATCATGCATAGTTATTCATAAGGTTTGACCTCAATGACTACAGTTCTGTCCTTTTAAATAAGATTTTCTTAGACTAAAACTTTACATGAAAGTTATCAGGTGATAGGCATTCCTTCAAGAAATACAAAATGTTTAATTTTCCTGTCTTCCTTCTGCTTCTTTGAGTCCTAGACTTTAACTCAGCACTTTATGTTTTGAGACCTGACAGCATGTCGCACCATGATGTTCCAAAGAGCTTGTCAAGTTTGTTTGTTAGACTTCTTTCATCAGTTGCAGTTGGGTTGAGCTCCAGATAACTGGAGAATGTCCATGACAGTCAGTGTTGCTCTTTATTGTTCAAGTTCAAAACTTTCAGGTGTTTTAAGCTGCAGTTTGAAGCCGTGTCCATAAAGCTGAAAACTAGTTTCTGTTTCCTCTTTACACTACTTGTTACAACGTTCAATCAATATTCAAGCAGACGATTCTACATTCCCCTCCAAAATAATACAAAACTTTCATCTTTATCTGTTGGTAGTATTGAGTGTTTTTATCCTACGTCACTAACAGTTGCAGATCTACAAGTGAGCAAATGTTGGGCTAAACTCAGTCCAGGATTCACACTGAAGCCAACTGATCTTATGAAACACAAAAATGGCTGTAGTTCATTCATAAAAACGATGGACTAAACTTTGGTGTGACCACAGCTTAGAGTCATCCACAAAACATTAATCCATCACTGCATGTGCAATACTTTATTTAAAGCATTGTCATTAACTGTTGAATCAATCTTGTTTGTCTTTACTGGATCAATTTTAATTAAACTCTCAAAAAGTAAAAGGTTTGTATGCTCAGTCATCCAGATAGATAACAACAAAAAAGGTTAAATCGTGTTATCTGGACCAGTTTCTTTAAATGAGAGACGTTTTGTCCCCCATCCAGAGGACTTCATCAGTCTACAGCCTGCCAACCAGATCTGTCCCATAGGTGGCCTTCACTGCTGTGTTTCAAGCCAACCTCCTGTTGGAATCTCAAAATTAACACGTGTAAAACACATACACCCAAAACAATCAGTCATCGTCAACAACAATCAAAGGTTTTAGGCCATATAACCAACTTGCTACTCGCAGAAACAGCCTGAGGACACCCAAGGCCAAAGTGGTTCATAAAAAGAGTTGTAAGCTCAATCATCCAGGTAGATAACAACAAAAAAGGTTCAATCGTGTCATCTGTACCAGTTTCTTTAAGTGACTGATCCAGATGACACAATTTAACAGTTTTTGTTCTCCAGAAGTAATTATCTGATGCACATTTGAAACTGATTCACTTTTGGAGTCAATCCAATTAAAGAAAGTTGTTACAGCTAATCAACAGTCAACAAAACATGACTATAACACAGTTAATTTAACAGCTTCTGAGCTAAGTTATGTGTGGCAGCAGCTGATGTAAAAACTGAACAGTGACTCTTTCCCCGAGAGTTCACAGTTGCATGACGTCATTTGAGTTTGATCAAAATGTTGAAAACTAGGATGATTTTGAGATGATTTCCATTTAAAACTCTGGCATGAAAAGTTTCCAATGACATTAATTCATGCTAAGCCCTTAAGTGTTACTGATGCTGAACTAAGGATTTGGTAAGAGCTGAGTGTCACCAGCACATATTCTGTGCTAACAGAAGTTGTTCTTCAAAACTTTGGCGTCAAAGCAGAAGGCAATATGTGTCCTTTCAATCAAAGATGTTTGTATCTTTTCTTGCAGCTTCACAGAACAGAGCTAAAGCGTTTCTGTGGAACTGGATGAGGTAACTGTGTTTTTGTAACCAAATGGTTGCAAATGCATGCAAACCACCAGACAAACTGGAGCTGTTTGGACTCTAGCAGCATGTTCAGACCTGATATTTCATGTGATCTCATAACGATCTTATATTGTTTCGACGAGCTTCTTTTGAGATCTCACAGATGTGTGGTTCTTTTCCACATAGAAACAAACCACTGTGTCCAAAAGATGAACTTTTTCCTGCAGGCTTTAGAGTGTGTTTCAGATATTAGCATTCCTGTTTTAAGTTATAGGCTCGATCTGCAGTTCCTAGAAGGAATGCATATCAGCTACTGTCTTTCATGCCAGATTTAAAATGAAACCATCTTAGATTGAGAAATGACAGAGTTGTAAGGATTTTGGTCAAATCTTTAACAAAAAAAAAACCTCCTATGCACAGTCCCATGCAGTACCATGATATGTCAAGCTCAGACTCAGAATATTTGTTGTACAGGATTTTTAAATACTACAGCTATATTATACACAAGTCAACACAAATAAGATGATCCACAGAGCAAGACCTAAAAAACACAAAAGTGTGTATAACTGTCAGTTTTTCAGATATTAGCTGTGGTAGTAGCTGAGAGTCATCCCCAGCACACACTCTGAACATGACATCTCACAAAATTACAGATGGGGCATCACTTTTATTTCCAAAGTTTGACCAAATCTGCTCCATCTCCATCTTTTCTCATTATAAGATATTAGTTTAAAACTGTGGCATGAACACGGCAAATGATGTACACTTCCAAGGAGATCTGGTCTTTGATTTAATCATGTTCAAATCATGAAAATGAAAAGATCTAAGAAAAATAAATGGAATTAATCAACAGCAAAAGTTCACAACAAATTTTGTGAATGTCAGATGAACTATTTTCGAAACTATTTGAACTATTGATCCACTCTGAGAAGGTGCTATTTATAAGACTGAGTTGAACACAGCACCTCAGACTGAGGAAGTCTTTCGGATGAAAGACGAAACGTTTCTACAATTTTTTTGTTTTGTTTTGTTTTTTGAATGTCCAGAGGACCAGACTTAACTTTTTTAGATTTTTCTACCTGGATTATTGAGCATGCATCAGGATATTTGAATCACACATTTCCATTTTCAGCTTCAGTCTTTATTGTCAGGTTTGCTCTGAACACTGAGATGTGACTGGTGAAGAGAAGGGGTCACCGTTCACAACAGCATGAGCCCAAGTGGGAGAACCGTGCCTCGCAGAAGAAGATACATCGGTGGAAGTCAGTAATGTTTAAGAAAAACTGTTTATTCAGCACCAGGAGGCAGTGAGGAGGGGTGAGGGGGAGTAAAGGGTGGAGGGTCACAGGTTTGATGTGAGCTGTTACTGCTGAATACGACGGATGGACTGGATCTGGGGAGTCTGGCAGTGGGAGCCAAACTCCCTGAAGTGTTTGTACTCCCCGCAGTGACGGTCACACTCCATGATATACTGGTAGCCACGATAACCAGGATACTGGTAGCACACAAATCTGTTGAGGGAAGGGGGGAGGAAAAAGTGCAGATAAAATATTTCATGACTGCTGTGAAAAGCTTGAGCAAGAAAAAAAAAACATACAACCCCAATTCTGAAAAAGTTTGAATGTTATGGAAAATGTCAATTAACACAGATTGTAATATTATGCAAAACTTGTAAACATATATTTTATTTACAATGATGCAAAGTAAACTTATCCACTTTCTAGGACCATTGGTGTTTTTTTATTATTATTTCTATGTATCATTACTTGGGAAAGAGAGTACATTTTGAATTTGTTGGCAGCATTGTCTCAAAAAAGTCAGGATAGATGCAACAGAAGGTTGTAACAGCAAGAGACATGAAGAAGAAGCAACTAGTGTGGCAATGCGCAACTAACTGGACAAGCAACATGTCCGTCAGAGGACTGACTATTTAAAGAGCATTTAAAGGAGGTTAAATCACTTAGAGGTAAAGAATGGCAGAGGTTCAGTAGTTGCAAAAATGTGTCTAAAATACAAGAACAAATTCAGAATCATCTTTTCAATGAAAAACTGGGAAGACTGTGAGTATCCCATCATCTGCACTTCATAATATAAATCAAAACTTTCAATAACTTGGAGAAGTTGCAGAGCTCAAAAGATAAGGGCAAAGGTCAATATTGTATGACCGTGATCTTCAGGCCCTCAGGGACCACTGCACCAAAAACAGGTTCTGATTCTGTTCTAGGCATCACTGCATGGGCTTAGGAAAGGTTCTTCATGTACCATCCATTAATGCTGGTTCAAGCTCTATCATGCAAACAATCCACATTTCAACACCATTCAGAAAGACTCTTGCCTTCTTTGATCCAAAACTAATTCAAAACAAACTAAGGCATGATCTAAATTTGTTTTGTGGTCAGACAAATTAAAAATTGAAAATTATGTTAGAAGCACCGTGCTCTCTTTACTAAGGAGTGGAACCATTCAGCCTGTTTTCAGCACACAGTCCAAAAGCCTGCCTCTCTGTTGGTATGGGTGTGCATTAGTGCCTAGGGTATGGGCAGCTTACACATCTGGAAAGGCACCATTAGAGGAGAAGAGTATATACAGGTATTAGACCAGCATATACTCCTGTTGAGGCAACACATTTTTCAGGGAAGCCCTGTATGTTTCAGAAAGACAATAGAGTCCTGATGCTGAACTGGTTTTCCTGCAGTCCAGAGCTCTCACCCGTTGAAAACATCTGGAACATCATACAACAAAAAATCCAGGCGTTAAGTCCCAGGACAGTTGAACAGCTACAGCATCAGACAAGAATGGGACGACATTCCCTCTAAAACCTTCAGCAGATGCAGGTCCGGTCTCTTCAGTTCCTGGATGTTGACGGCTCTTATTAAAAGAAGACTGCTTCACTGTTTTAAACATGGCCCTGCTTGACTTTTTGACGTGTTGGTGCCAGAAAATTCAAATTGACCGTTTTTCTCCCTAAAACTAAATTGTGCAATTTCTTGGTTTAAATATTTGATTTGTTTACGATGTTCCTTTAAGAATAAAGTTAGAAAATCATTGCATTCTGTTTTTGTTTACACGGTACACAACATGTACCAATGGTTTTTAAATGGGATTTGAAGTAAAAAAAAAAAAGAGAGAAACGTGGAAGTAGCTGTGGGACACTCACGCTCCAGAATGGACCCTGAGAGATCCAACTTCATTGTTGCACCAGCCCATGGCCTGGAGGGAGGGGTAATCGTCGCTAAGCTCACCCTTGCGGCCCATGAAGTTCTCACGTTCGTAGATGGTCATACGACACTCTCTGTGGTTCTGCAGGGGTTGGGTGCCGTGAGGGTAAAGAATACAACACAAAGAAGAAGCTGTTAGTCCAGTCAGACAGGTTTACGTCAGTTATCACCCACCATCGAAAGGCAAAGGCAGAGATGTGTTTTTGTCAGTGTCTCTCATGAACACATTTTGCTGAAACTTGCAGGAATTTAACATTTTATGCACCTCTACAACTGATCAATGTTTGGCGTCAGTCCAAATCAAGTTGGCTGAGCAACCTTAATGCACACAAACAGCAAATTTTCAGTTAATTTTACAGATGTGTTCAAATTTAGTTTGGTAAAATATGAAACTCAACAATTCTCTGAGTGCACCATCGCTTGAGATGGCACATCGCAGCATTTTCAAGAGTTGACCAAAAGATCTCCAACACTTATCAGTTTGTGATGACCTCAGACTAAAACTCCATCATGAGGGTGACAAGGGATATGCATTCCTTTAATTAATGCTAGGCTTTTAATTACTCAGTGTTTGGAAGTTGATGTCAGACAAGAAGATAGACTCAAGGGTGACTCACAGAACAGGCGATAGGTCTGAACGAAGTCATTCTCTCGATGTGATAGGCATTGCTGCCTCCAAATGCGTCACACTGGGGGTACTCTCCCCTCTCCAGGACAAACTGCTGTCCCTGGTAGGAGCCGTGCTCATAACCCACCCAGCTGGTAAGAAGCAAGAAAATACGTTATAAATGACCACACGTTAAGAAACAAACTGTTAGCTTGAATCAGTGTAGTTACATCAGTACAGTTGTTTGAACATTAAAATTAATAATATTTTTAACTTTTTTCCTCAGTTCATGGAGGCGATGCGTTCAAAAGATGTACAAGAAGTTCAGGAAACTCAGTTTGTGAAAGCAGAGCCCCTATCATTGTGAGTGATGCGTACAGAATGCAGTTTACTGTGTGAATGCTGATTATTGATATCCTGGTTCTTATATTTTTGTGTGTTCGCTGCACACTTTGTGCTATTTAATCTGTTTAAATATCAAAGCATTCAGCTTATTCAGGAGATGGATGCACTGATATTTGGTTTTTGCATTGTGCACCCTTTTCAAAACATTTTTTACAGATATTTCCCCCAAATAAATACATTGTGGATTTTTATTTCCTTATGATACGTTTCATTTTTAGCTAGCCCTTTGGTGTTTTTAATGTCTAGCTAGCCTTTTGCCACTGTTACCTTTTACCTAGTGTTTTGCTTTGTTTAGCTAGTATTTTGCTGCTTTATCTTTTAGGTAATGTCCGCGTTCTCACTTCATTTCTCTAATTAAGTAAAATTATAAGTATATTTTGTATTCTTTTTGCTTACATTAGTTTTAACTGGCAGTATTTAGTTGCTTTAGTATCATCTATTATTGATTTAATATAACAAACCTGCTTCATTTGACTGTAAATTATGATTAAAATAAAAGTAAGTAAGTAATTTGAACAAGACCTAGATTTTATTTTTAGAGTGCATCTAAACTGTTCAAATTATCATATAAACAAATGATTATTGCTGGATATAATATATAGTATTCGATTATTGCTGATGTTTTTGTTATTGATGCTAGTTTTTTGTGTAAAATTAAAGAAATAATAGTTGTTTATCTACTGTAGTTAACTTAAATAGATATTATATTGATGGGTTAAATATGTGTTTAGTTGTTATATGTATGGAAGTGGTTAAGTGGAATTTTGATAAGTTTATACTTCTACACACTCTCTTGAATATGTAAAACAAAAAGTTTTGACATTATGCTTCATGCTGTGTTTTATTATTTATTTTTTTACATATGCAAAAAATAATAAACTAAACTAAAGTTTCACACACATACATCTCTATCAATTTAAACACTTTGCCATTACTGTTAGCCTTTACTCACGCGCCACTCTCCACCCTGAGGGAGCGCACGGTCTCAAATCCGAACTCCATCACATTGCTGCACTCGGAGGTGAACTCATGGCGGCGGCCCTGGAAGCACTCCTCATCGTAGATGATGATCTGTTGATGAAATGAGGATGCATTAAAGCACAATAAATGATCACTTCAGATCAGTATGAATGTTTTCAGGGAGAATTGTTACTAACATTAACCAGTTTTTATAGATTCAACAAGGTGAAATAACGTGAAGGTAAATTATTTTTCTACCTCATAATATTTAAACACGTTGTAGGGCAATGGTTACTAAACTTTTTAGCTTTCAACCCACAAACTTTAAGTGGCAGAGACTCATGACCCTAACTATTGCTGGTTGAAGTTTACAAAAACTTCTTCCAGAAGAGTTTCAGCTGTTTTACTTTTTTCTTCCATAACTACTCAAAGCTAAATATTCTGCGGACAGTTGTTTTAGACCTCATGACCTCACACACACCTACTTACGTTTTCAAACCGTGTTTCTATTTTAACAGAGGCTGCAGGTCTTCGCTAAGAGACAACATGAAGGCTTGAAGGGCCTATAGGTCAGTGGACAGCAATTAAAATTGTAATTAATTTACTTTACCTAATGCAATTTTTACTAGGACAAGTCCAAGGAAACAACAGCCCCATTTTCCAGCCTTTAGTACAATAAAATTGTGGTTAAACACGAGGAGCTTTTGAAATCAATATTAAACAGTGCTTGCATTTAGAAAAACAAATAACTCTTTTGTCTTTCCTTTTATCATATTTCCACTGAAAATATAACGCTGAACTGTAAACTATCAATCAAAACAGCAATAACCATAAAATATTTGCAGTTATGAACTCTGTAACACCCCTGTGTGGAGTTTCCATATATCCTCTCTCTGCAGTATTCTCTGGGTACTCCTGTTTCCTCCCAAAGACGTGTTGAGCATCTTTGTCTTGTTTGTCTCCATGTGTCCCTCTAATGGACTAACCTGTCCAGGACAGGTCGTGCAGGTGTTATTTTTACAACTGTATATTAGAATACTGGACCCAGTACAGGTTCCTAGAAGTTCAAGCCAGTGCCAAACTGGTGTACCTTAACAAAAAGTAATTACTGTAAATGCCAGAAAATGTGCCCAAGTAACTGATTGGAGTCCTGTTAGAACTGTATTTGGGTATGGATCGGGACAGCGGCCTGCCGTTTGGGGACTCACCTTCCAGTGGCCGGAGAACTTGGTGCAATGGTGAGTCATCTTGTCTGAAAGAAGAAATTAAAAGATGAGAGCTACAGTCAGTACATCATTAGACAAGAGGATGACCAGATAAAGATGGGAGACTTGAGTAACTAAGATATTCACGTTAAAACAATATAACTGTAGACTCAGAGACTTGATCAATGTTATTGTCAGGATGCTGGACTTTATTCATAGTTTGTCCACTAAAATGAAAAGATTTACAACTATTTTTTAATCTTTCTATCAAACTTGTTCTATCTCTTTATCTCATCCAGTGGGTGCGATGATGGCCTTTGGGCCCAGAGATGTGGCTCCTTCGTTTTAGGGACATTTTGAGGGGCGCAAATATTAAATGTGTCAATGTTGTAGCTCTGCCGTACCCTGGCTTTGCTGCTCTGGCTGAGAGTTGGGGGACAGGGGACTCACCTTGCTTCGGTGCTCTTGGATCGTCCTGCCACGAGAGTGAGAAGAGCCACGCGCCCCCACCCTTTTAAAGCCTCCCCTGGCAAGGGGCCATGCTGAAAGCCCAGTGTCAGCAGTAGGGAGGCGCTTGCTTTGTCTCTCCCCCTTGACAAAAGTGTGGCTAATCTGTGGATGGGGCAGAAGTGCAGACACCACAGTATCACCAGGGAGGCAGAGTCCATGGGGGACACACGGGAATATAAGACACAACACCGTGAGGGTGGGGGAGAGAAGATAAAGATGGAGCTGAGAGCCGTCTTGTTCATTTTCACATTACACTGCAGGCTATGTTCAGTCTGGATAAGTTTGTCAATATTATTTCTGGTTTATAGATTCATTCATTGTGCTCATTAATGTCAGAAAATAAAAGTAAAAACAGACGTTTGTGTATACAGAGGAAAACGTGTTAGATCTACATGTTACAAAAGTTCAAATTATTGTTTCAACTCTGCTTTTCTTTCCTTCTTCTGTATTTAATAGTTTCAACGCAGACTGAATCTATGACACTAAAACAAAGGTACCAATTTATGAATCAGTTACATGAGTTACATATGTCCCAGGTACTTACTTGGTAATTACCTGGTACATACCAGTTTGCACTTCGTCCTTGCCTGGTATGTACCAGGCATTTATCAGGTGCATACTGAGTACTTACATGGTATACACCAGGTATCTATCTAGTTCTTACCTGGTAGGTACTAGGTACATAACTGGTACTTGACTAGTACAAATATGGACAATTACTTGGTAATGCCAGGTATGTGGGAGGTATGTACATGGTATACGTTTGATACTTGGACTCTCTGGTACCCTCCCCTCTCACACCGAGGAAGTCTGCGGACCTATCTGAGGGACCAAGCTGAATAAACATTGTGTCATCCTTTCAGGACTCTTGGATTCTCACTGGCACTGTCATAGGTCGACCTCAGCATGAGAGTGTTTACGGATTTCACCAGAGAGAATTGACTGATTATACCATTGTTATCAGAACTCCTACAGTGCCTTCAGAGTGCCTTTGGAGTGTCCTTGGACACACTCACTGCCCTTGTCATCTCCCCTCCCCTGCGTAATGTCTGTGTCACTATGTGGCTATGTGCGGGGTGTTTTTTAAAATTTATTTCAGGCTATCTCTCCTCGGTCAAAGAGTGAAAATCTGTTGGGAAATTCTTTTGCCTCCAAATCCTATACACGTTGTCATTTTCATTACTTTTTTATCTGATCAAACAGGTCTCACTTGTAAATGAGTCTTGGAGGCTCAATGAGATTTATCTGTATGAATAAAAGTTGAATGAATGAATGAAAAACTTATTTTTGTACATAGATACACAGTAAGTACCAGGTTTGTTCCATGTAGATTATACTGGGTATATTTCTGGTATGTACCAGGTACTACTTGTTATCAACGTGATACATACTTGGTACCTACTGGTATTTACCTGATGTGTAATAGTACTTATCTAATAATTAGTTACCATTTATGTATCTACTGTGTACATGTTAGTTACATGGTAAGTTCCAGGTAACTACAGAGACCAGGCTGTATAACGAAGTGACTTGAACATGTTAAGCTGTATTTACAGGATGGGTTCATGGTACATTCTGGGGTACATGTAACAGGCAGTAATAAGTATTGCTTTTGGTAAAGAGTTCAAGTTCAAGTCAACTTTGTTGTCATTTCCACCACATGTGGTACATGAGGTGGAACTCACTCAGTTATGTACTAGTTACATTATAGTTAATTATGCATTAGTTACACCCAAACATAGCAAGATATAAAGTATGAGGAGAAACAATAGATAAGGATCTAAGATGTACACTAAGATATACACTAAACAAACACAAAACGGTACACTAAAAGATCTAAGATATACACTAAGATTTACACTAAGACATACAATAAGATATACACTAAGATTTACACTAAATAAACACCAACCGGTATGCTAAAAGATCTAAAATATACACTAAACACTAATAATGTAAAACAACATGGCGTAACAACAGCAGCCCGAACATGAGTCTTTGGTGAGCAGGTGGGTATGAATGAAAGAGAAAAGAGAAAACCAATATTAAATAAATCCATATTAAATGTGTTAAATGAAAATATTTTACTCACTCAGTAAACTGTAGTGAAGATTTAATGAGTATTCTTCAGTAGCTTTCTCCTCCATAAAGCTTAGATTGGTGAAGAACATGGGCAACAGTTGTATGCTGGGTCTCTTCCATCTCGCCTGCTGAAGCTTTTAGGTCTTTCAGAGTGCTCACAGGTGTCCTGCTCTCTTTGTGAGGACAATCTGCTCTTAGTAGATTTACACATGTCCTGTATTTGTTCATTTTTTTGATGATGAAATTTATTAAACTCTTGGGGAATGTTATGGGAGTGAATATGTATGCAATCACATATTTTACATTACATCATTTCAATTACTTTATTAAAAAAAAAAATTCCTTTGACATTGATGTTTTTTATCCATCCATCCATCCATCCATCCATCATCTTTTACTTGTTTCTTCCTTTTTGGGTCATGGGGGTCACAGGTGCCCATATCCAGCAGTCACTGAGAGGTGGAGGACACCCTGGACAGGTCTCCAGTCCATCACAGGGACACATAAAGACAAACAATCATTCACTTTCTCACTCACACCTAGGGACAATTTAGAGTTAGTTACACGACAGCAGCTGGAAACAGTAATCCATGCCTTCATCTCTTCTCATCTGGATTACTGTAATGCTCTTTCAATGTTAATTTTTAAATCTTTTAAAAACACATTGGTACTGCCTGGCTTTTAGTACAGCCTGAAATTTGCTCTGCACTGTTTTTATTGTTTTTATTGGTCTCAATGTTTTAACAGCTGCTGTATTTTTTTATGTGTTTAAGCACTCTTGATTTTATGTGTACAGCATTTTGTTGCAGCTGTGGTGGTTTTGAAAGACTTTATAAAGAAAGTATTATTGTTATTACCAATCGGTCTAACATGCATGTTTTTGGTCTGTGGGAAGAAACCAGAGTACTCGAAGAAAACCCACGCAGCACGGAGAGAACATGCAAACTCCACCCAGAAAGGTCCCCGGCTGGGATTCAATCCAGCAACCTTTTTGTTGAGAGGCAGCAGCTCTACCAATTGCACCACCTTGCCGTCCTCAAGATTTTTATTTTACAACTAATTTGTATCCATCCATCCATTCTCTTCCACTTATCTAGGGTCGAGTTGCAGGGGTAGCAGTCTAAGTAGGGAGGCCCAGACTTCCCTCTCCCCAGCCACTTGAGCCAGCTCCTCCGGCGGAATCCCAAGGCGTTCCCAGGCCAGCCGAGAAACATAGTCCCTCCAGCGTGTCCTGGGCTTTCCTCCGGGTCTCCTCCCGGTGGGATGTATCCGGAACACCTCACCAGGAAGGTGTCCAGGAGGCATCCTAACCAGATGCCCGAGCCACCTCAACTGGCTCATCTCGATGTAGAGAAGCAGCGGCTCTACTCTGAGTTCCTCCCGGATGACTGAGCTTCTCACCCTTTCTCTAAGGGAGAGCCCAGACACCCTGCGGAGAACACTAATTTCGGCCGCTTGTATCCGAGATCTCGTTCTTTCGGTCACAACCCAAAGGTCATGACCATAGATGAGGGTAGGAACGTAAATCGACCGGTAAATTGAGAGCTTCGCCTTTTGACTCAGCTCTCTCTTCACCACGACAGACCGATACAGCACCCGCTTCACTTCCAACGCCGCACCTATCTGCC
Source organism: Nematolebias whitei (assembly GCF_014905685.2). Classification (NCBI taxonomy): domain Eukaryota; kingdom Metazoa; phylum Chordata; class Actinopteri; order Cyprinodontiformes; family Rivulidae; genus Nematolebias; species Nematolebias whitei. The sequence continues at coordinate 8,256,606 of NC_056515.1, forward strand.
TATCGATCTCACGCTCCATTTTTCCCTAATTCGTGAACAAGAACCCAAGATACTTAAATTCCTCCACTTGGGGCAGGAACTCCTCCCCGACCCAGAGAGGGCACTCTACCCTTTTCCGGCCCAAGACCATGGCCTCGGATTTGGAGGAACTGATCTTCATCCCGGCTGCGTCACACTTGGCTGCGAATCGCTCCAGCGAAAGCTGTAGGTCATGACCTGATGAAGCCAATAGGACCACATCATCTGCAAAAAGCAGAGAAGTGATCCTAAGGCCACCAAAACAGATCACCTCAACACATTGGCTGCGCCTAGAAATTCTGTCCTTAAAAGTTATGAACAGAATCTGTGACAAAGGGCAACTAATTTGTAAAGAAGAGCAATTTATGTTGATCATGATTGATTTATGACAGAAACAAAAGCATAAAACACCTAAGGGGTTGAATATTATTTAGGTACTGTTTTTGTGTGAACACAGATGCAAAATCAACTATTGAGAGAACATGAGAACAGAGGCACTCCTTTGGGCAACTGTATATACTGATTCTATGGAAATTTGACTAAAACCCAGAAGTTCAAGTCAAATGAGATCAGGCAGGTACACATTTTAAGGCTCGACTCTCCACCTAAACAAACTGAACAATGTCCTGTATTAAAATCAAAAAGTACACCAGATCATTTTTTTTAGGTGTTCACACTTGATTTGCATCGTTCGGTTGCTGCTGGATAAAATAATAATTTTGTCCTAATACTTTTGTTTAGCTGTAATTATTTATTTCATGCTTAATAGAAATGTTCTGTAACACAATGGTTCTGGGGTGTGGGAGTGGGCGGGACTTAGAACCCACAGCCTTATTGCATAGACTCTGGTTCCAAAAATACAACACGGCAGCTCCAGTTCTGGCCCTGCTAGATTCAGTTCCAAACAAGAGAAGCTGGGAACAGTCGGTGTATGTGGCTAACTCAAAACAGTTGTTTTATTTCCTGTGTGTCAAAATAAATGTCCGTCAGTTTTAGATTTCAAAGACAAAAAATTATAAACAATATTAAATACGACTGATCAGAACAGATCAATGTGCAAAATGTATTTTCTCCTAAATGACATTCTAAATGTCTACGGTAGTTTTTAAGGTCAAAACAGTTTGTTCAAAGATGTTTGAAGACATCTCAGATTTAACTGCTTTCTTTCTTTATTTATGATGGTTTTTAGATATCCAGAGATTGTGATCAATTCTCAGGTCAAGCAGTTAAATGGTCAATACTTTTATTTTCTATGTGATGTGTTTTATACAGTCTGATACACATATAATGGACATAAATATCTTGAAACTGTCACGCTCAGCGGCCCCCGCTGCCCCCCCATCTGCCTAAGCCTCT
>NC_056515.1:8262979-8322901 GCF_014905685.2 Nematolebias whitei
AGGAGAGTTTAAAGATGGAAAATTGAGATTTATCTTACAGAGAGATGTGTGAGGGAATTTGTTTGTTTTAACCAGAACGTGCACGCTCCTTCGGAACTCAGCTTGTCCCAAACAGTACACTCTCGGTGAAGGTCGACTTTTACCTTTTCTGAAGATAGATCAGTTCCGGTGTGGAGTCTCACTTCCAACCACTGTTCAGCGTCTCAGTGAGAACAGCCAAATACCTAGAGAGCCGTGCAAGGTTATCCAAACAGAAGTTATAATTCCCAAAATCGTCTCTGGTTCAGCTTGTTTGGTTTAGCAGCATCCATGAATGCCTGCGTTTTGCATTCATGAGCTCCCAAACTCTCTGCATTCTGGATTCCAAAACTCTTGAACTCTCTATCAGAACTCTTCTGGAACTCTTCTCCAGAACTCTCTGAACTCTACCTGTTGAACTGGGAAGTTGCCACATTTAAACGGGCTATACTTCCGGTTCATTTGAGAGCCTCTGATTGGTGGATGGACCAGAACAGAGGTGTGGTTTGTGATGTAAGGTGTTATGGAAAGTCAAGGATAGAGATTAAGATTGTTTAAGAACAGACAGAAAGATTGTTGGAGAAAACCAGTCTTAGTGGCGTCTCTACTCAGTATCTTGCTGTAAAAGTTAAACATGACATTTCTTTTCAGTAAACTTCTTAGTTGACCGAAACCTGAACTCTAACACACTTACAAACTTGCTCACTTTCAAAGCAGACGATCAAGAAATTGAATCATTACTCTGTAATGTACTCTAACTTGATTTCACTTTGAATTGAGGAATAAAAATCATTACTACTGTTTAAGTAAATAAAAATGAGTAGTTCACTTCAACATGTAAACATTGTTTGAACTAATACAATTTGATTATCAAAACATTTGTAAAATAGTAATGATCATAGAGAATTGTCTTTTCCACTTGATTAATTCAAGACAGAAAGTCTCAGGATGGGTCAAACTGTATTTCTGGATTCAAATCAATGAAATGACAGTTTCTGTCCATCTGGTCAGTTTTGACATCAGGCTTAGTCCACTACAGGTAGTAGCTGAGAGTCATGCCCAACTGGATACACAAACTCATTCTCCAATAAAAGTTAGTTTCTTCTTTTAGACTAACGTCCATTTTTTATTACATAACAGACAATTGTTATTTTGCTAAATAAATTAAGTTGAAATGGTCCAAACTTATGTAACAACTTCGTAACCTTCACCCAGGTCTGCAAAGCTTTAGATTCAACCATTCACAGAGAAATGATTATTTTATTATCTTAAATGTTAAATTTAAACCAAACAAGTATGAAACAGGCCAGTCTACAGCTCCGACACTGCACAAAAGGAAGAGAAGCAAAACTTGAGTCAAACAGAGTTTTTACCACTGTGGACGACACTGAGTCCGAGGGTTTTACACTCTGTTCATCAAACATGTTCATGTCAGGGGGAGTGGTGGCACAGAGGCTAGAGAGGGTGGGCGTGTGATCAGAGGGTCGCCGGTTCAACTCCCTAGATTGACAACATCAAATGTGAGTGGAAAAGGTTAAACATCCACACCTGCCACCACCCTCATTTGCCCCACTCTGGGCTCATGAGCAAGACCCTTAACACCTTAACACCACTACCACCACCACCACCCAGCCTCCCAGGCGCCCCACATGGCAGCCCCCTGCTTCACATGTGTGAGCTCACATGTGCAATGTGAAAAATGCAGAGAGTTATTCATTCAACATTTATTCCTACAGTTTAGTCTCATTGAGCCTTGAGGTCTCATTTACAAAAGAGACCTGCAATTATGTATTTATTTATTTATTTCGTTTACAGTTTAAAATTATTATGTCACATGTTAACATAAAAAAAAGTTCTGAATTAAAATGAGTACTGGAAGTGTGAAGAAAAAATCTTATATAGTCTACCTCTCCTCCCAAAATCAATATTCCAAATCACAAGCAACCAAGCATCAATCAACCATAGACACTTCTGTGAACACAAAACAGGCAATGTGTATATAATTTGCACGACTGCAACTGGTCCAGAATGCAGCAGCCCAATTTTTAACCGGTACAGGCAAAAGAGAGCACATTACACCTGTTTTGGCCTCCCTGCACTGGATACCGGTTCACCTTCGAATCCAGTTCAAAATACTCCTGTATGTCTACAAATCGCTTAACAGTTTGGCGCCTCCCCCATCTCTCTGATTTGCTACAGCCATATGTCCCACCACGTTCTCTGAGGTCAGCGGACCAGTTACTTCTCACAGTTCCAGGAACTTGTCTTAAGCGCAGAGCGGACAGGGCCTTCTCTGTAGCAGGACCAAGACTTTGGAACGAGTTATCTCCGCTTGTCAGACAGGCCCCCTCCTTCTCGATTTTCAAATCCCGCTTAAAAACTTATTACTATTTGTGGGTTTTTTTTTCTCAGGCAGGAAAAAAAAAGTCTGATAGGAATTTTTTTTGCCTCCAACTCCTACATGTGTCCAGTTAACCACTGTTTTTGTCTATCCAAACAGGTCTCACTTGTAAATGAGTCTTTGAGGCTCAATGTGATTTATCTGTTTAAATAAAGGTTGAATGAATGAACTATTCCATAGCTTTCAACACCAGATGATCTGGGTTTGAACCTGTATGCTTCACAGGTTAATCGTTATATTTATTATCTGTGACGTTTTTGTCTATATTTTGATTTTATTCAATTTTGTATGTTGCTTTGTGTGTTGCCTGTTTTTCTGTCTGTACAGCAGACCTTGTTGGCCTTGTCGCTGTTTTAAGTGCTCTACAAATAAAATGGTATGGTATGGTATAAAGAAGAAAAACATTATCTTTGTCATGATACAGCACTCTACTGAATCAATATACTTCATTGTACTTTGAAAGAAAATTATATTTTATTATTTTCTTAAAAGTAAAACAGATTTACTCTCTTTGGTTTCTTTAGACAGACTGTTCCACAGATTTGTTCCATAAACAGAAATGCAACAATCCATTTGTTTAGTTCTGACTTTGGGTTTTTTAAAAATCTCTGATCCTCTCAAATTATAAATGCTGTCTTTTTTATTTATTTATTTATTTTTTTTGCAAACACACTGGTAACATACTGTTATGTATTTTAAACATGACTTGCAGAATATAATAGTCCACCAAGTCGTGAAATTTCATTAATTTTAAGTTACAGAACAATGGATTTGTTGGATCCCTGTAGCGCTTTCCACTTATAATTCTAACAGCTCGTTTTTACAGAATAAAATAGAATTTGTATATGATTTACAGGCATTCCCCCAAACTTCAACACAATAGGAACAATCAGTGAATTAATTAACAACACTTCATCATTTAGTGAGTATTTCATTTTATATAATAATGCAATTATCCTTGATATGTTTATCTTTAAATTATTGATGTGTAGTTTCCAGTTTAAATTTTCATCAAGCGTAACAACCAGGAACTTGACCTCTGTCATATGCTTAATCACATCCCCATCAAAATCAGTCAACACTCTCTATTGCTAAATATCATGTAGTTCGTTTTTTCAATATTCATTGATAATTTATTCAACCATGTTTTTATGTTACTCAAATCATTTTTAACTCCCTCCAACATGTTTGTCAAATTTTCACCAGAATAGATAAAAGTGGTGTCATCTGCAAAGAGAACACTTTGAAGATGTCTAGATATGTGAACTAGATCACTGATGTATAAAATAAAAAGTTTTGGTCCAATAACTGACCCCTGGGGTACTCCACAGTTTATATAATGTAAGTCAGATCTGACATTGTTTATCACTACAAACTGTTTTTTAAATAACTGGAGACCCATTTGTGCGCAAAACCTCTAATACCAAATTTACTTAACTTATCTAGCAGTACAGTATATTGTGATCAATGGTATAAAAGCTTTTTTTTAGTCTAAAAATATATTTACAAAATCAGAGAGAGTCAGAGTCAGAGATTCTTTATTGTCGTTCGCAACACATGTGGTACATGTGGTGGAACGAAATTATGTACACAGGGTCCCAGTTACATCCAGCAATAAAATGTATAAGAAAAACAATGATAACATCTAAGACATGAACTAAGAAAAACATCAACTAAAAGTACACTAAGCACTAATAGCATAAAAAACATTACGCCGAACAGCAGCATGAACATGAGCATGAGTCTGTGTGAGCAGATGAGCACACCTGAACACATTAACATGAAACAGATCAGCAACATGAAACAGATCAGCAGCAACATGATGTGATTTTTCACAGTGATTATTCTGGTTAGATATTCATGAGTCTAACAGCCTCAGGGTAGAAGCTGTTCCTCAGTCTAGTGGTTCTACACTTAATGCTCCTTAACCTCCTTCCTGAGAGGAGTGGGACAAAAAGTGTGTGTGCTGGGTGAGTGGGGTCCTTCATGATGCAGGTGGCCCTCTTCCTGCATCTGGAGGTGTAGATGTCTGTGATGGTGGGGAGACTGACTCCAACAGACTTCTGTGCAGCCTTCACCACTCTCTGCAAAGCTTTTCTTTCCGCAGCTGTGCAGCCTCCATGCCACATGTTGATGCTGGAGCACAGGATGCTCTCCACTGCACACCTGTAGAAGGAGGTGTTCTTACTAATGTTCTTTGTCTAAAACCAGCAGATATTTATTCAAGCATATCCATCAAGGCCATTGAAGAGGAATGATTTTTATGATACTCATACTGATTACTACTTAAAATATTATGTTTATTGATAAATTTATCTAATCTGACAGCAAATAATTTCTCTAAAACTTTTGAAAACTGAGGAAGTAAAGATATAGGATGATAATTTGAAAATAAATGTTTGTCCCTATTTTTATAAAGTCTAATGAATTTTGCTACTGTGGAGTTTATTAAACGTATTGTTTAATAAATTTGAGACTGAGAACTTTAACAAAAATAAAAAGCGAAGTTTTATTGGTTTCTTCTGCAGAAGGAGAAACAGCACATGAAACAGAGTTCTGTGAGCTCCTGAAAACATGAGCAATACGGGCTTCATTTATACACACCTTCATGCGTACAGAACTTGTTTTTTCACAGGCGTTAATCACATTTGCAATTTTATCAGAGTGAAACAGACAGTAGTTTGTAGTCAGTGTCAATCTTATCAGGAGCTGGGTTTCGTACAGACAGTTTGTGAGAGGCAGGAAGTAAAAAGGTTTCAAACACTGATTTTAACAGATTGTAGCAATATAAAGTAAATGAATAATAAGGGTGATGATAATAAAATTGATGAACAAAATAAACTGGTATCAATGTCTTCATTTCCACAATTCTTCCCTTTTGTTCCCATAGGAACAACAATAACACAAATATGTACAGATAGAGATATAGACACTGATTTACAGAACCTTCAAGGCACATGTGTCATACAGAGTACGGTTTAACATATAGCTATCATAAACATCAGTTAGAATTTTGCTAAGGCTGTTTTTGTGGGGGACAGACCCTTGTAAATGAGAGCAAGCAAAAAGAAAAAGAAATCATAAAAATCAAATGACAAAATAGTGAAAAGCAAAAACGTAATAAAATAAAATATTTACATAATGGTTGTCTTCTTGTTGGTCAGGACAAAAACAGTAGAGTGGGTGGGTGGGTTACACTTATTGGAGTCAGGATTGACATTGTTATGTAACAGGGCATAGGTTTCTGCCAAGCGTTCAGGAGTGAGGGCAGTTGAGATCGGGCGTGTGGACAATGAGCGAATACAAGGTATACAACAGCAACCACAAGTTATTAGAATGGCTAAACAAACTCCTGTGGATTTAGCGTTGCAGTTGGGGTGGGCAGCTGATGTCATGATAAGGTCTAGGCACAGGTAGAGATCAGTGCTTCGATAGTATTGTTTGTAGCTACCACAATCAATTACATCACATAGGTTGAACTGAAATGAGGTGGTAGTTTTTACTTCATAGTCAATTTTGACACCTACTTTCCAATCTTTACATGTTAGTTTTTGTATTTCTCTTTTTTTACCAGGGTTTTTCACACATGGTCCTTCACCTTGAAATAAACAAAAGTGTTCACACAAGAAAATGATTCCACATGTGAGAACAGTTGCCCCACCCCGTGCTAGGGTAGTTTTCCATGGATGTTGCAGCAGGCCTATTTTTGGTCTTCCTGGGGTGAGAGCCTGTAAAAAAGTCTGATGAGGGGTGGAGAGTTCTGTATGGGGGCAGTTGGTAGGGTGTAGAGGGGCAGAGAGTTTGATGGGGGGGTGGAGAGTTCTTTATGGGGCAGTTGGTAGGGTGTAGAGGGGCAGAGAGTTGGATGGGGGGTGGAGAGTTCCTTATGGGGCAGTTGGTGGAGTGCAATGGACTAGGGGATGGTTTGTTATTCTGGGGGGGAGCCGCCTCACCTAGGTTTGGGAGGAACCTAGCGAGTGAGCTGTCCTAGCTTACGTAGACTCAAAGTCTAAATAAGCTGCTGCCTCAGCTGCCCGATGGCACTGAGTGAGCTGAGTGGGCAACTTAGGTGAACCTAAGGTGCTTGTTGGGGATTCGGCTCTCCCAGTCCTCCCTCTGATGGTGGCGTGGTCCCTCTGAACAGCTTACAGTGGGATGCATGGATCCAGGTAGCTCACTCAGCCACCTTGAAAGCTGTGTGGGTTGTTAACAGCACCTGGAACAGTCCTATCCACCTGGGGGAGTTCCACCTTTTCCTTCTGAAAGATTTAATCATAACAAAATCTCCTGGGGTTATGGCATGCAATTGTTCCTGTGCTAGGCCTGGGAGCCCTCCTTGGACCAGGGACCTAAGGGACCTTAAGTGATGTGTTAGTTCAATGCAATAGGTTAGCATGTTATGGTCACAGTGTTTCAGGTCATTAGTCGGGTTAGTTGTGGGTCCCACTCCCAGGTTGGGTGGGACTGCAAACAAGATTTCAAAAGGGCTAAGGTTATGTTTAGCCCTTCTGCGCATGCACATGTACATCAGTGCGATGGGTAAGCATGTAACCCAGTTGAGTTTTGTCTCGTCACAGATTTTTGTCAGTTTGTTTTTTAATGTCCCATTTTCTCTTTCCACTGCACCTTCGCTCTGTGGGTGGTACGCACAGTGTTTGGTCAGATCAAAGTTCAGTGTGGTTGATACTTCTTCAAGAATCTGATTCGCAAAATGGGGTCCGTTGTCACTGGAGATTCGTTGTGGAATGCCCCATCTTGAGACCACCTCCTATAGGAGGATTCTGGCTACTGTACTGGCTGTAGCATGTTTCGTGGGGAAAGCTTCAACCCATTTAGAGAACATGTCCACAATGACCAGACAGTATTTTTTGTTTTGAACTGGTGTTAGTTCAATAAAATCAATCATTAAATGTTGAAATGGTTCTGTAATTGTTCTGTGGGCACCTTGTGCTGCTGTTTTTACTGTCTTTGAAACATTGTGAGTGGCACACACAAGGCAGGAGTCACAGTGTTGAGCAGCTGTTTTTGAAAAATTTATGGTAAACCAATCAGCATTAATTTGTCTTAACATACCTCCCTTTGACACATGATCCACAGCATGTGTCAACATGGCAAAGTAAGGGAAAAAATGTTTAGGTAAACATGGGTTACCATTTGGACCGGTCCAGATATTGTTTGAAAAAACACAGCCATGTTTCTTCCACTCAGCCTTTTCACTGGCTGTTGCAAACCTCTGCATGTCTGTGACAGAGAAAGATGATGGGGAAGTGTGAGGGAGAGTGAGAGTAGTTTGTGGTTGAGCACAGGCAGCTGTCTTAGCAGCGTCATCAGCAAGTGCATTTCCTCTGGACACAAAATCTGTGTTTTACGTGTGAGCTGCACATTTAATAACAGCCACTTTTGTTGGTAAAATGATAGAAGAGAGAAGGTCAGCTACAAGCTTGTGGTTCAATATAGGTTGTCCATCTGGGCGTAGGAACCATCTGTGTTTCCACAGTGCTCCGAAATCATGAACAACACCAACACACTTACCTGCTGTCAGTGTAAATATTAACAGTTTTTCCTTCAGACAAAACACAAGCTTGTGTAAGAGCAATCAGCTCACAGGCCTGTGCATAACATGGTGGCAGGGATCCAGCTTCGATTGTGTGTGTGTGTGTTACAACAGCATAGCCACTTCTGATCTGGCCTGTAACTGGGTCCCGTGAGGCAGAGCCGTCGACAAACAGGTCCCAGTCTGATTCATCTAGAGGGTGTTGTTGTAAGTCAGGCCTGGGTGTGCAAACTATTTCTAACTCAGCCATGCAATCATGTAGAAGGCCTTCATCTGATGTAGGCAAGAGAGTTGCTGGGTTTAAAACATTGCGACGTTGGATTGTTATGTTAGGCATGTCAAGGAGGTTAGTGTGGTATCTCAGCCATCTGGCTGTGGAGAGGTGTGATGTTTTCTGTTCATTTAAAATTTGTATGACAGAGTGGAACGAGGAGGGTCAGATCAGAATATCCCACAATGTCTCTACTAGCTAAAACCGCTTTGTCGGCAGCTGCAACAGCGCGCAAACAGAGAGGCAGTCCTGCGGTGACAGAGTTGAGTTTAGCTGAAAAATAGGTGACCGGCTTCAATCTGTCACCATGTTTTTGGAGCAATACGGATGTTATACAGCCACCTCGCTCATCCACGGCCTGTATGAAAGTTCTTGTGGGATCTGGAATACCAAGAGTGGGGGCTTGTTGTAGTTGGATTTTAAGCGCTTCAAAGGCCTGTAACGCCTCAGGGGACCAAGTTCATTTGGAGCTCATTTGAAGATCTTTTCCATGACAGATGACACGTAGAGGAGTCTCCATTTCAGCATAGTTAGGTATGAGATGTCTGCAATAACCACACAATCCCAAGAAGGACATTAATTGTTTCTTTGTCTCGGGAAGTGGCAGAGTCACTATTGCTTTAACACGAGCGTCTGCAATTTCCCTACCTGCAGCTGAGATTCGATGGCCCAGAAATGTCACAGTGGTTTGCACAAACTGCAGTTTAGACAGAGAGGCCTTGTGGCCCTGGTCTGCTAGGTATTGAAGCAGACAGACAATATTTTCCCTGCATGAATGTTCTGAGGGTGTAGCCAAAAGAAGATTCATTCATTCAACCTTTATTTAAACAGATAAATCACATTGATCCTCAAAGACTCATTTACAATTGAGACCTGTTTGGACAGACAAAAACAGTGGTTAACTAGACACATGTAGGAGTTGGAGGCAAAAAAAAAATCCTATCAGACTTTTTTCTTGGCTGAGAAAAACCCCTAATATTGAAAAAACACCTCGCACAAACAAGCACGTATTTACGTAAACATTCTGCAGAGCAGGAAAATGGAAGAGACGAGACCGGTCAACAACGTTTACAGATGCTCTCGAGGTTACTGTAATCAGTCAATGTCCTCCGGTGAGATCCATAAACATTCTCGAGGTATGTCGAGGAATGGCCAAGAATAACCCCTGAGTAGCCAAGAGTCCTGAAATGATGGCAGAAAGTTTTTTCAGAGGGGTTTCTTCTGGTTATCAGTTGGAAATTCCTCAGGGAGGGGGTGGTGAGCGTCAGATCACATTTTCTCCAGACGAAATTCAGATAAGGTGGCCTTCAAGGACACCAAGGCGACCAAAATTTAGATAAACACACAGTTGTTTTGGAGACAGGCAGACCTTAATGACATCAACCTTGAGTCTGTGTTTGGTCCACTCGGTTCCGAAATGTCCAAATTAACATGGCCACACCGATGGAACATGTCTGAGTAAAAATCCCCAAGATCTGATCCATTCAGCCCAAAGCATTTGTCCGGGTACTCGAGACATGAAACCAAACCATCATAAAGGCAAGCAGCGTGATCGGGTCCAAATTTGCTGCTGACGACTTCCTTGATTGTAGATAAATACCAGGACCAGCTGAATCCAAAAAGCAGGAACCGGTTTTCGTGAATCCAATTAAATATGCGTCCTTAAAACCCACAGATGGCAGAAGAGATAGACACATCATCAAATCTTCCAGTCGATGAGATATCCAGCTGCGTATGTGCCAACAGGGTAAATTGGCTTGCCTAAAGCCTGTCTTCTAAGATCATCAACATATTGTAACAATGCACAATCAGAAGGAAGTGAGAAACTTGCTAAACTGTCATTCAGCGCCTTATGGAAAATGGTGGGTGACTCACAGTAACCTTGACACAGGCGGGTGAAAGTGTAAGACTTTCCTTGAAATTGAAAAGCAAACCAAAATTGGTTGTCTGGATGTACGGGCACGCTGAAGAAGGCGTTGGCCAGGTCAATGACGGAGAAATGGGTGGAGCCTGATGAGATTTGTGACAAAATTACATAATGATTTGGAACAATGGGTGCATGTGCTTGAACCGCAGAGTTCACTGCCCTAAGGTCCTGAACAAAGCGCCATTCATCAGGGGGCTGAGGTCTGATCTTTTTCACTGGAAAAATAGGGGTCCTGACAGGTGATGATGGACAGGGAACAATTACTCCAGCCTCAAGCAGAGAATGAAAAACAGGAGTAATGCCCTGTTCAGCGTCAGGCTTAAGGGGGTACTGAGGGATTTTGGGCCTATGTGATGATTTGGGCGTGACAGAGGGACGAAGTGGTCAGTTGTGTCTCAGGGGTCATCAAAAATGAGTCTCCTAGCTGGTCAGCAGTTTCTGAAGTCACGTGAGCTGTACAGTGAAGACGCTGTTCAGATATAAAACAACTTGAAGGTGGGAGTCTGTCTCTAGCCATGTTAAGCAGAGACTGTTGTTGAGTGAGATCCAGCAGGAGCCACTTAAAAACGTATAACAAATCAGGTGTGAGTGAGACAAGAGTTTCTGGATTTTCTGCTTGTTTTAACACAAGCAGACCTTCAGATCAACAACTAAGTGTTAACCTAAATTTTAGTATCAGGTCTCTGGCCAGTAAATTCACTGGGCAGGAGGCTGACACCAGAAATTGATGATCATGTTGAGTTTGATCAAATGGATCAATGACTTTTAAGGGGGCTGTGACAGCTTCAGGAATGGCCTGGCCAGACGCCCCTGTAGAATGTACTATTTTGCCTGAGAGGGGAGCGTCAGGAAAATATTTTTTCATGAGCAAGGATTGTGTTGCTCCTGAATCAACAAGAAATTTAACTGGGATGTTCTGAACCAACACTGTAAGCATGGGTAACTTCAGATACGCTGACTGGGTGTATTTGAAATATGTTGGAACGATCTCGCCTGTGTCTGATGGAAAAACAGGTGTGTGTGTACTGATATTTACAGTTCGGAGTCCTGGGTCCTGGTCTCCTGGTCTCCTGGCACTAGTCAGTTGGAGTAACCTCCTCTCCGGCCTCTGCCCCCCGGATACCCAAAACCACGTCCACCGTGTCGTTGTGGGCTTGGGTAAAAAGTCTGTTCATTTTGTGGATGTGTTTGGTTTGGCCCGAACTGTTGGTACCTCTGGTCTTGTGGTCTTGATTGGAGTGGTGGGCGTCCTCTTCCAAACCACTGATTTCTTTTGTGGGGGCAGTTTCGGACCCAATGGTCGAGATCTCCACACAGGAAACAAGGACGAGGTCCAGCTGGGTCGTTCTGGTGTTGATAAGGCTGGACAGGTTGTTGCTGGGGTGTTGGTGATTGAGGTAGTTGGGCAGCAGCTTTATTTAACATCATCTGTATGGCTGCTTGTAGCAGCGTGAGCTGGGCATCTTCAGTTTGTCTCTGCTTTTTCCTTTGGGTGGAGGTCTGCTCTGCTGTGTGTTGATCCCAGGCGTGTCTGGCGTGTCTGAGGAGCTCATTCAGCTGGACACTAGTTTTCCAACCAATGTAGGTGGATTGAACAGCTTTGCGGATTGGTGGGAGAAGTCCAATCATTAGAGATTGGCAGAAAATAATCTCAAAAGACGCTACTTGAGGGGCTTCTCACCAGTCATCATCATCGATGGGAATACCAGAGTGGATTCTGAAGATGGGCAGCAGTCTGTTAGCATAGTCTTGTGGGGCTTCATCTGGTTTCTGAACAGTGTCTCTGATGGTGGTGAAGCTTGGGGTCTGAGGATACGCTACAGTGATGCGTTCTGTGATCCTTTCCACTTGTTTGAAATAACTTTGGTTGTCATCATGGTCAGCGTGGACATGGAGGATACGTTGTCCGTCGTTCACATCGAATAGTTGAGCCCCAATGGTGCTGATGAACCCAATCCCGTACACAGAAGCCAGTATCATTTTGAGCTCAGCCAGTGTGGGTCGGACCATTTCTATCATGTTTATCATGGCAGCAGCTACTGCAGCTCCTCCTTGTGCCAGGTCAGGCAAGTGCTGGCTCGCCATCTCGATCAGGGCCGCCTTGGGCCAGGCTCGGTACACCAGTTGAGGGCCGTCTGGTCCTCCAACCTCCAGCAATGGGTTGGTGAGCAGGTCTCCAGGATCGTCCACTCCATCTTGGGGAAGGTAAGATAATGATGATCTGCAGGTTTTTTTCTTTAGGCTTTGCTGTTTAACGTCGTCAATTTTCTTTTGTATAGCTTCAGCTTTTTCTTCAAGGGCCTTAATTTTTCCCATTTTTCTTGTGACGACTTTAGTACTGGTTCCAGCGACAGGACCTTTAGTATCAGCTGGGGTCTTCAGCGAGGACACTGGTGGGGTTTCATCATCTTCTTCCTCTGAATCAGATGCTGGTGCATATCCTTGAAAATCATTATCAGAGTCGAGGGCCCAAGTGGGTTTTGGTGGTGAGAGCAGCTGAGCTTGACCGTTGGTGAGTAATTTTTGTAAGGTGATGGGTCGGCGAGACCAGCCAGAGAGGGGTACAGCGATGCCGTGGGAGACAGAGGTCCACAGGACTCTGGTGTATGTGGAAGAGAAGAGAAAGACACATTTAATTTGGCCTTAAGCGATTCCTTTTTCTTTTCTGCTAATATTTTTTGTGAATTTGTCATTGTCTCGTTTTTTTTTTTAGAGCCAATTTGGTCGCCTTTTCAACTTTTTGGGTCATCTGGTACATTTTAGACGCTGTTTTTTTGTGTTAGGGATTTGGACTGGTTTTTCCATAATTTAAACGCTTGCTCATGGTTGTGCATTGCTACAAACATGTCCTGTGGTATTTTCTTCATATTACACGTTTTTTGTTTTTGTTTTAACAATTGTTCTTCCGATTTTTTGAATTTCTTCGAGGTCGAAGGAACCATTTTTTTGGAAAATTAAATTTAGAATGCCACTGTGAAATAAAACTGAGACACGCAGTGTCTCCATGTAATCTACGCATTCGGTCCACCTCTGGACCACAAGGAATATAATCCTCTTCTTTGCTTTTCCCTGCACCCATTTTTGTTTAATTTTCCTGGTGCTTCCTTGTTTAATTATCCACTATTTATTTCTCAGTCCCTTATCAGGACCTACCTCGATTTTATTTATACAAATCTACCTCAGTTTTATTTTTAAAACCTACTTCGTTATACACTAATTTATTTCTCAGTCCCTTATCAGGACCTATCTCGATTTGTTTATACAAATGTACCTCGGTTTTATTTTTAAAATCTACTTTTGTTCTATTTATTTCTCAGTCCCTTATCGGGACCTACCTCTATTTGTTTGTACAAATCTACCTCAGTTTTTTTTTTTTAAATCTACTTTTGTTCATTAATTATTCATTATTTATTTCTCAGTCCCTTATCGGGATCTACCTCGATTTTTTTGTACAAATCTACCTCGGTTTTATTTTCTAAAACCTACTTTGTTATATATTAAAAAGTTTTTCAGTTTACCTTAAGTAGTTGTTTTTGTTGTCTCAGTCTGGTTCGAATTCTGTCGAGGTCGAATACTCTCTATGGAAATGAAACAGAACGTCCCCTCGCTCTCAAAGACTAGCAGAGGTTTAGAGGAAGAATACAGCGATTCCTGGTGATCAGCCCCGTCCTGGGTTCACCGAGTGGACGGACCATCAAAGTATCCTATTTGTGACGCCAAATTGTGGAGTTTATTAAACCTATTGTTTAATAAATTTGAGACTGAGAACTTTAACAAAAATAAAAAGCGAAGTTTTATTGGTTTCTTCTGCAGAAGGAGAAACAGCACATGAAACAGAGTTCTGTGAGCTCCTGAAAACATGAGCAATACGGGCTTCATTTATACACACCTTCATGCGTACAGAACTTGTTTTTTCACAGGCGTTAATCACATTTGCAATTTTATCAGGGTGAAACAGACAGTACATTTGTAGTCAGTGTCAATCTTAACAGGAGCTGGGTTTCGTACAGGCAGTTTGTGAGAGGCAGGAAGTAAAAAGGTTTCAAACACTGATTTTAACAGATTGTAGCAATATAAAGTAAATGAATAATAAGGGTGATGATAATAAAATTGATGAACAAAATAAACTGGTATCAATGTATTCATTTCCACACTACTTTCATATTTTCAAGAAATCTCCCAGTAGAAAAAGACAAATTACAAATATATGTGAATGGGTCAATTACCGGATGAATTATTGATTTCACTAATCTCATGTCCATATCTAAATTATCAGTTGATCCCTTATTTGTAAAGGTTTTAACAGTATGAATTACTTCTTCTCTTTCTATTTTAGAAAGAAACATGTTATTGAGATTATTTTTAATATTTTTGTAATCAAACTTGGTTCTGGGGATGTTTGCCGCAAGGCTTGGACCGACATTTACAAAGAAATGATTGAATTCATCTATTTTATTTTTATATGAAATTTTGGAGCTATCTTCAACAAAATGATTTGGAAAAATGTTTATCTTTTATAATTTTTCATCACATTGTTTTTTATACCCCACTGAGCCTTGGTGTTTTTTCTATTTTTACTCAATGACTGACTGTAATAGGCAGCACGGTGGCGCAACTGGTAGAGCTGCTGCCTCTCAGCGAACAGGTCCCTGGTTCAAATTCCGGTCCGGGGGCCTTTCTGGGTGAAGCTTGCATGTTCTCTCTGTGCATGCGTGGGTTTTCTCCGGGTACTCCGGTTTCTTCCCACAGACCAAAAACATGCATGTTAGGCTGATTGGTAACTCTGAATTGTCCCTAGGTGTGAGTGAGAGAGTGAATGTTTGTTTGTCTCTATTTGGCCCTGTGATGGATTTGTGACTCGTCCAGGGTGTACCCCGCCCCTCGCACAGTGATTGCTGGACATAGGCACTGGCAACCCCCGTGACCCAAAATGGAAGAAGCGGGTAAAGATAATGGATGGATGACTGTAAGAGTCTTTTTATATGTTTTCTTAAAATCCATACAAACTTGTTTTTATATTTCTTATATTTCTCTTTAGCTTCTATTGTTCTTAATTTTATGAAACATTTATGTAAATATTTTTTCTTTCTACAGGTGTTTCTTAATCCTTTTGTCATCCATGGTTTTTCAATACTTGGTGAAAAACAGCACAAATTGCAATTTTGATCATAAAGTTTTGCAGTACCATCATGAAAGAGTCATATGCCTTGTTTACATCATATACATATACTGTATCCCAGTTTTGTTTTCTCAAGTCATCTTTCAACAATTCTAAGGCTTTAATTGATCTATTTCTCATTTTATTCACAGTAGCAATATCCACTTTATTGCAATAATAATCACTGTAAACTGTAAATACAGGTAGGTGATTGCTCACATCTGCTACCAAAAGCCCATTGGGGATTAATAGAGTATAAAAACATAAAATAACATTAAATAATAATAATAATAATCTTACAGACTTTCACACTTGTTGCAAAGGTGATGGAGTGCAAAAGACTTCCCATTAGTTGTAGTTTGAGCTGCATGAAATTATCACTTCAATGATTGTTGGAATGTTTTTAAAAAGCTTCCTAAACATTTTTATTAGAAACTTTAAAAAATACATTTATCCCAAAAGTGCAGTGTGAACACTGAGAGCTGAACGACAGCTGCTGGGTGTTGAACGAACTGAAACTGAATTAGTAAGTTTAGCAAGTTAAGTTAAAACAATCTGAAACAATCAGAGCATGTGCTCAAATTAGCAAAACAAAAGCTAAAAGCTAAATTAAAAAGAACGTTGGTTACGTACTGTAACCCCAGATTCTATGAGTATAAGCGTAACCCTTTAAGGCTGTCGCTTGGTGGGTTTATCCCATTATGCGGAGCATTAGCACTGAAAAATTTAGTCCATGCCCACCTGCTGTGTGGGCCCTACCCGGTCCGTATAAATTACGTTAAGAGCAGGAAATCGGCTCCCAAAATAGCTTTTTCTTCAGCCATTTAGGAGCCAGTGAGGCCAGACGCTTAAAGGGCTACGCTTATACTCATAGAATCTGGGGTTACAGTACGTAACCAACGTTCTATTTTGTATAAGCTTCGCCCTTTAAGGCTGTCGCTTGGTGGGTTAAGGGTGAAGCAGATGTGGTCCTCGCCTCACTGGGTCCATTCGAACACCGTATGAAGCAGAAGCTTGCCCAAAAAATGTCTTGTCACTCAGCTCCCTATGTGCGTAATTACGCATTGCGTAATTATGTGAGTCATACACAGACGCATGTTGTGTAACTATGCGTTCATGGCTGAACAGTATAGACAGATTAATAATAACAAATGACTGATTATTAATCAAATGAACTGATTGGTTACAATAGTCATGAACTGATTAGTGACAATAGAACGAAAATAACAGACACAACTTGTGACTGATAACACATCTCACACTGTGAAGCATGCAGACAGATGTAAGCTTAAACAGAGTTCCATGAAAACAACAATATTCATTCTGTTAGAGCACTAAGGACAGAATGTGTCATGGAACGGGCCATCACATCACGTAGATAAAAGTGAATGAATGAGCAGGGTGTTGACCACGCGGCCGCAGTGCAAATGTCCTGCATTGTCATACCATTATGCAAAACAGTCGAAGATGCGATACCCCTGGTCGAGTGCGCCCTGAGGTTGACAGGAGGCTCTAAAACTGATGCTCTGCAGGCTTCAGAAAGAGGTCTCACACAGCCAGTGTGACAAGCGCTGGGTGGATAACGGATGACCTGCATGTGTATCTCTATAATGTACAAACAAATGTTGAGTTTGGCGCATTACAGCCGTATTTAAAAGAGCTTGTGATGTTTTTAGGCATAAAGGCTGGTTTGGTCTTAAATCAGCTGAGCTGCCCGTCAGCCTGAATTCTAAGACCTGACGGAGCGACAGAGAGGGCAGATGAAACATTCACCCTCTTAGCGGATGTTAAAGCCAGCAGCAGGACTGTTTTAAGAAACAAGAATTTAATTTGAACCTGATCCAGAGGCTCAAATGGAGCTTTGATCAGGGCTCGCAGGACCAGCGTTAAATCCCACTGTGGCACAAGTGGGCATGAAACAGGCTGCGTCTCTGTACGCCTTTTAGAAACCGCTTCATCAGTGGGTGATTAAAAGCTGTTCTTTCTCCGAACCCTTCGTGGCAGGAAGAGATGGCTGCAGCGTACATTTTAATCGTGCTGAAATGCCAACTTCCTGTCCATCAGCTGTGTAGAAAAGACAGCACGCCGCCTAATGGACATGAGGTGGCCTCTACACCTTTCGCTGTACACCAGCGCTGAAAAACTGTCCACTTTGATGTGTACAGCGCTGTGGTAGATGCAGCACGTGAATCCTGGATTGTGCGCACTACCTCCTGTGGGAGACCCATCCTCTCTAAGCGGAACCGTTCAGTGGCCGGACCCACAGGTGCTGGCCTATTTCTGGGTAACTCCTGATCGCTCCTCCTGCCTGGAGGAGAGCGTCCTCCCTTCATGGCAGTTTCCACGGGCACCCCGACAGCAGGCGTTGTAGGGCTGAGAACCATGGTGTGTTCACGTGCTCGGGGGCCACCAGGAGAGCTGTCAATCCCTCCTCCTGAACTCGGTTCAGGAACCATAAAATCAGAGGAGGTGGAGGAAAACGCGTACAGAAGTGTTTTGGACCATGGGCTGTGGGCAAATGCATCCACCCCCAGTGGTGGTTTGTCTTGCGGTCTCAGGGAAAAACCATAGTTGACACTGAGCGTTCTCTCATGTCGCAAACAGGTCCACAGCTGCTTTGCCAAATTTCTGTCACATCTAAGTCATCAGGTCTGGATGGAGAGTCCAGTCCCCGTGACGTGGGCCGCCCTTGGACGTCACATCTGCCCCTTTGTTCAGAACACCGGGTATGTAAACTGCTCTGATGGAGAGCAGATTTTGGTGAGCCCAACACAGAAGCTTTCACGCAATGTGTAACATCCGGGCTGAACGCATACCCCCCTGTCGGTTTATGTACGCATCAGTCACCTTGTTGTCTGTGTGAAACAACACATGTTGATTCTGTAGCGCGGGAGCAACGTGCTGTATCAAATCCAGCATCGTGCGACACTCCAAAACATTTATGTGGGCTGATGTGTGATGGGGCCACAGCGCCCCTACTGCTTGAGATAGGCATGTCCCCCCCAGCCTGACAGCGACGCGTCCGTGAAGACTGACACGTGACGTGGGTCTGCTGACGGGGACTTCCTCCGACAGAACCAGGGTGTTTCCCCAGTGTCGGAGGTCTGCCCTCACGGAGGGAGGAACAGTGATCATTCGTCTCTTTGTTTTACTGGATCCACACGCAGACGCACAAACCACCTCTGGCGGCGTCTCATGTGTAATAAACCCAGCGGGACCACTGTGTGAGCTGATGACATCATTCCTACTAGCTTCATGACGGAGACGGCTGTTACCACTCTGCCAGGTCTTAAGTGGCGGAGCTGGTCTTTTAAAATGTCGATTCTCGTTTGTGATAAACGAGCCTTCATGGTGGTTGAATTTAACTCCACTCCCAGATAAACAATTGTCTGGGCCGGGAAAATCTAGCTTTTCTTCCAATTTATGGCGAAGCCCAGATTAGACAGGTGTGATGTCAACACCTGAGCCTGCATCACTGCTTCCTGTCTGGAGTGTGACAGCAGCAGCAGGTCGTCCAGGTAAAACAAAACTCTCATCTCTGCTCTGTGTAACAGATGCAGGGCTGTCTCCACACACTGAGAACGTACGAGGCGCGAGGGAATACCCGACTGGCAGCCCGTTGTACTGATACTTCATCCCCTGAAAGGAGAAAAACGCAGGAATTTTCTGTGTTTTTGGATGATCGGTATGCGTTTCTCTGGATGTTGTTCAACAGCTGTCTGGTTGTCAACATGTGAAAACGGTCTGTCCATGATCGCCTTTTTGAAAGCTGACAGACCCAAAATCGGTCTCATCCCTCCGGTCCGTTTGGGAACCAGGAAGTAACGTGAGTAAAACCCTGTGTTTTCCTCTCCGTTGGGAACCCTGGAGATTACTTTTATCAGAAGCACTTGGACTTCTGCATTTAGGGATGAGATTTGGTCTGGTGATGACAGGACCGTCTCTATAACTCCTCCGAATGGAGGGGGTCGGGTTGCAAACTGTAACTTGTAACCATTTGCATAACACCTTGTCCATCTATCTGACCGGCGAGCATGTTTTAGCCACTCTACGTAACGTTCGTGGAGTGAACGTGCGTTTAAGTGATGCGTCATGTTTTGTACGGCTGTCACCAGTCCGCCCCTCAACCGCCGTCATGCATCGCGGGAATGTTTTCCGCGTGACCCAGGGCGAGGCTTCCTCGAAAAAAGGCTCTGAACGCGCCCGTGCGCTGCATTCGGACCGCGGACCAACCTTCATGTACAAGTGGGCCGGTGTGTGCTGAGGCAAAGCGTGTGACAGCTGATGACGCCGTGGGGCTTCGCGTTTGACGTCGCTGTGCAAACGTTGAGAGGCGGAGAGCGTGACTTCATCTACGCCATGCTGTTGGAGTGAAGGCTGAGAGCCCCGCGGGAGCACATGTTTTCTCTGGAGGGACGCGCGCCGCTCTCGCTGGAGGGACGCGCGCCGCTCTCGCTGGAGGCGTGACTCGTCACCAGATTCGTTCAACTGTCTCACGCTTATGCTGCTGTGAGCTGCCGAGCGCTGAGACGCGGTGGGTGACGGCTGCCCGCGTTTACTTCGGTGAGGCGTGTGTTGCTCTTGTGAGAGCGAGGACCTCCACCGGACCCGGCCTGCGGTCCCACATTTATACCGATGTGAGCCGGTGAGCGCCAGGCAGCTGTGTGTGCGCCATCATCAACGCAGTGCTGTTGGATGGAGGCTGTTGCATCGCACGAGTGCGCATTTGACACCGCTTGGGTGAGGATCGTGCAGCTCGGGTTGACAACGAGTTATTTTTGCTTACCATTGTGTCGTGTGAGCGACTCGTCATGTCTTGGAGCGACGGTGAGTTTAAAAAACCTTTATTTAAGGACACCGGCTCGTTATGTGTGGAGGATGTGTGCGCAGCTGCTGTGAGTTCATCCGAGCTTACAGACTGGCTAAAAACAGACACTTGATCATTGAATGATGATTTATTTTAACTTTCATGTCACTTTTACACACACCCTCCGCAGACCGTCATTTTTTAAAACTTCTCCCCCTTGAGCTCTGCGATTTGTTTGCCCAGAGCGCTGTCTGCAGGCGATCTCTGGGGAAACGCTGAACTGCAGGTTGCCGGGATGAAGAGGGCTGGTCTCTGACGGGCGGGGCTGGTGGTGGAGCTGAGCGAGAGACGCCGCGGCGGCCGTGGAATGTCGTTGTTCTGCCTCTGCTCACGACGGTCTCTCCAGCGGGCCGGGGGGCGGGATGAGCCGCGCGGCTTGATGAGGTGGCGCACAGCCTCTGGTACATCCTCCGACTGCTTCGAGTTCGCCAGCATGGCTTGAAGCTGCTCCCGAACAGCACGTCCGCCGTGGTGGGGCCCTCCATCAGGTCTTTGTGCAGTTTCTCCGGCAGCGAGGGGGAGTGACGGAGCTAGGTGGATGTTGAATCATCGTCATCCACGCTGCAATCCTGGACAGGCAAAACGTAGCAGAGGCACACATATTGAAGATGGCGTCGACTATCTTACAGAGGGAGCTCTTGGTCTCCTAAGGCAGGTCTGCGGCCTCCAGCCCCTTGGACACGCTATATGCTAGCAGTGCCACGTTTTTGTTAGCTGCGGCTGCCTGAAAAGCACATTGATGGGCTCGATTGGAGAGCGTGGTCACCGTCTGGTTGTGTTTCCCAGGAGGGATGGGACGCTGCTCCAACCTGGACAGCTTCGCTCCGAAAGCTTCCGCGAGGCTTGGCTCAAGGGGGAGTTACCGAGGGATAGCCCCGCTCGGTGAACCCCTCCACTCTGGTGATGGGTGCGGACTGGAGACCGGCTCCCCCAATCTACCAGGAAAGAACCGTCTGTGGCCTCGCCCGTAGGACGTCCTGCTGGAACATGAGGCCATATGGATCAAGACAGTGAGTCAGAGTGGAACCCAGTAAACAACCTTCCCGCCGGATCATCCGAACTGGCGGGAAAGGCGTGGGACGTAGAAAAAAGGGGTCCCTTCATGTCAGCCGCCTCCTGGGTTACGCCGGGCAACCCCTGAGGGCGCCGTCGGCTGGGAGCGGTGTGATCGCCGATGCGAAACGAGGTGGGATGGGGTGAGCATTCACTCAGCCCCCCTCCACTGACACTACGCTCCCCAGGAGGGAATGAGCAGCGGGGGCTGCAGCTGAGCGCGCCTGTCCCAGAGGAACAATCCGATTTGCTCCGAGGGTCGGTGATAAGAGGAAAAATTACAAGATGGCGTTGTCCAGCGTGTAGTGACCTGTCACTGAGAAATATTCCTCGGCGCTTACCTTGAAATAAGACTGCTCGTCAGCTTCTCCTCGGGGAGGAGAACCCACCGGACGACCGGAGGTCGACTGCCGGGCCAAGCATCCTTAACAAAGGTTGGTCATCTACACAATTTTCCTTCTTTGTTCTTCTGACAGTGCTATTAGCTTGCTGAAGAAAAAATGGGAGCCGATTTCCCGCTCTTAACGTAATTTATACGGACCGGGTAGGGCCCACACAGCAGGTGGGCCTGGACTAAATTTTTCAGTTCTAATGCTCCGCATAACGGGATAAACCCACCAAGCGACAGCCTTAAAGGGCGAAGCTTATACGAAATAGAACAGCGCCTTTAAGGCTAAATTTTACAAACAAGTAAACTAATGTAAATTTCACATAAGATAAAAGTTTTTAAATAATTTAGGTTCTTCAGCGGAAAATGTAAATCAAATAAAATATTTGAATAACTCTAAAAGTTACAAAACCTTCACTTCATGGCTGTAACATCGAACGAGTTGAACATTCTGACACCTGAACGGTTGAGTTAGCTGAACGTTTGTTGAAGTCGTAAAGGAAGGGAATCACTTCCAGCTACTACCACACCAAATGTCAGCACATCTGCAAAACTGACTGAGTTATATCTTTATGTATTTTTGTGTTTTCTATGATCATTCGGCTGTGGCGGCCATCTTTAATCGTGTTGACTTCAAAAGTTAATTAGTCATAGAGGTATGTAGTGGTGTCAGGGCCAGCTTAGCTGCACCTTCCACTACTAATTATTTAAATATAACGGGTTCTCTCTTTTTTGAGTTAAATTAAGGCCATGTGACGAGGTACTGTGAGGATTGTGTTTAAATCAGTGACATGAGACGTTAATTTCCTTTGACCCATCACAATAAATGTGGTCATTTATTTAACAGAATCAAAATTTAACATCAAACATGTACAAGTGATTAGCTTATCTGGTTCTGATTAATAAAACTCAGCACATTTTACTTAAAAAGACAACAAGACATTTCTGAAGGCATTTAGATTACTGGCAAAATAGAAGAGTTTTAAAGGAAGGATTGAAGGAGTTTAAATGGAAGATAGATGAAGGAAAGATGTATGTTTTGTTTACCAGAATTAGCACGCTTCTTTCAACACCAGCTCAAACCCCGGTCCACTTAGTGCGCAACAACTCGTGACGTCTCTTTACCTTTGCAGATGATGGATCAGCTCCGGTCTAGATGTCCCTATGCACGCTACCTTTCAGTGTCTCCGGTAAGAGCAGCTGGCCATTGTCAGAAGTCGTGTGGTTTACTCCGTTAAACAGAACAAGCTTCCTTCGAAGTTGTAGGGCGTTACGCCCGGGTGAGTTAACAGCGAGGCGCTGTGACTCCACTGGGATGGACGGACCCTCTTCTCACAGTCAAATCCATCAGCTATTGATTAAATCTGAAAGTTCCTTAGGAACTCTCAGTAAGACTCAGTCAGAAATTCCACTCAGAAGTAGAAGACTCCATAGTCCCAAGAAAGACTCAGGAAACTGGAAGACAAGACTGAAGACTGAAAAGACCCGAAGACTGAAGACTCCAGGAAGTGTGGACTTTTAAAGAGTTCTCACTTCCGGTCACTTCAGGACTTCCTGATTGGTTGAAACAACCAACACGGGGTGGTTCTAGTGATGTCAGAGGGTTATTACAAGACAAAAGGAGTGCAAGAATGTTTTAGGAACTTTTAGTACAGACAGGGAAATGTTTTGAAGAAGAGAGAGGAAGCAGGTGCCAGTGTTTCTTATTTACTGTCTGCTAGGTTTAAAAACAATCCACTTCGTTCTAATAACTTCTTTCTGACTGTCTCTGACTTTTGACCGACATCACTACTTCTCATTCAGACAGAAGATCAAAATGCATTATTACTTTGTAAATAGACATTTAACTTGATTTCTAATTTAAATGAGGATTTAAAAAAATCATTAATACTGTTTCACTGTTGATTTAAAATAAGTAGTTCATTTCAACTTTAGAAATGATATGAACTAAACACACCTTTGATTATCAAGATATTGTAAAATAGTAATGATAATGTAAAAGAAGAGTGTTCTTTCAATTGATTACTTCAGGATACAATTAGACAGTCTCTGGATGAGCTAATTTGTATTTCTGGATTCAAATCAATGAAATAACAGTTCCTGTCCCATGAAGGTCTTCAGAGGCAGATTTTGGTCAGAGACATCCAAAAATTACATAAGTAAGTTTCAAAACATTTTGTTCAGAGGTTCATGAAATATTTTGCTAACAGACAGACTGAGCTGAGTCCAAATAGGCAATAGCAAAATTTTAGATTTCTTGTGCATTTTGCTTGGACTCAAAATAAGTGTTTGGGGTCAGTCTCAACTACTACTACTTTGATTTTATTTGTCATTGTATGTAAAAAAATAAAAATAAAATAATAATAACTGTGTTCCATATTTCATCTCATTTTAAGGTCTGTTGTCTGTGGCAGCCATCTTGAAATGGGCTGGATCCAACCGTTCTATTCAATTCAGTTCATTTATATAGTGCCACGTCACAACAGAAGTCATCCCAGGGCACTGAACAGAAACATTCATACTCTTTATATAAAAATAAATGGACTGTACTAATTTAGCACCTTTCCTTCTGATCAAGATACTCAAAGCTCTCTTGAAAATGAGTTCTCATGGCTCAATGAGACTACCTGTATAAATAAAGGGTAAATGAAAAAAAAAAAGCTCTTTACAATCTGTGCCTCATTTACCCATTCATACAGCACTCTACTAGATCTCTACAAAGATTAATCAGTACTTTATCACATTCATACACTGATGGGACACACATCAGAGGCAATGAGAGGTTCAATGTCTTGCCCAGGGACACTTCAACATGTGACTGCTGGTGGAATTGAACCCCCAACTCTCCCATTGGAGGATAACTGCTCTAACCTTTAAGCCACAGCTGCCCCATGTGAAATAATTTAACATTATTTATCTGAGGAGCAGACTGCTTTGAGATTAACTCCATCACAGAACTCTCATCTTGAACAAGCATGAAGGCGACAGTGGAAAGGAAAACTTCCTCGCCAGGAAGAAACCTTTAGCAGAACCAGACTCAGGACAAGCGGCCATCTGCTTTGACCGACTGAGTTTGGTAGGAACAGATACACAATGGCAGGTCAAGAATCACATGTTAAGATAGAAATAGTATCAAATGAAAACGATTAAATTTTAACAGTTCATTTAAGGAAATGAGGTTAATTTGTCCTCCGGTAGTTTAAGGTTATAGCATAACAAGGCAACCCTAACTATAGGATTTAGCAAAAAGGAAAATGTTAATCCCAGTCTTAAACCTGGACAATATGTCAACCTCATGGACAGAAACTGGAAGATGTTCCACAAGAGAGGAGCCTGATAACTGAAAGATCTTCCTCCCATTCTGCTTTTATAAACTCTAGGAACCGCAAGTAAACCTGCAGTCTGAAAGCAAAGTGCTCTGTTAGGAAAATATGGAACAATAAGGTCTGTAATATAAGATGGAGTTAGGTTGTTGAGAGCTTTGTAGATTTTTTTATTTTATTTTTTATTTTATAAATTTATTCATTTTTTAAAACAAAACAAAACAAAACAATTGTATATACAATAAGAAATACAATCACAAATAAAATGAAAGGCAACAGAAAGAAGAAAAAGAAGTAAGATTTTGAATTCACTTCTGTTCATCACTTGTAGAGATTGTTGAATTATAAGTTTTTTCAAGTTTCATTCAAATCTGCCCAGTGGTTTCTGGGATTTTGTTTTGACTGACAGGTGTTCACACAATCACAGACAAAACGTAATCTTCTGCCTTTACCTTCCAGTCGCAGGTAATAACTTTCATCAAGAATTAGTAAAATTACCAAAAGTTGCTTCAATGTGTAGAAGTTATGGTTTTAATTTAGATAAAATATTTTCCAGCTTCCTGTTTTGAATAACAGTCACTTGCCAAAAAGGCAGGTTGACTGTTCCTATTTATTCAAGTTTTAAGCTGATTAAATTAAAGCACTGCACAGACTGTTGTGTATACATTTGTTGTTGTTAAGCACTTTGATAACAGGTTCTGTTTTAAATGTGCTCTATAAATAAAGTTGACTTGACTTGACTTGTACATCCCTTTTTTTCCACAGTTTTCATCTGTTCTTTTTACCTAGTTTGTGTTTTTTTTTAATGAGCCCTGACATGGCCCCAGCACAGAGTCGGGGGCCACAGCTTTGTTTGGAGGTCCATACCTAGTGAATATGTTGAATTTTTATGAGTCTATGTAGGTGACAGAGTGAATTACCCCCTTCTGTCCTCTGAACCTCTGCGTTTGTGTCTCCACACAACTATAGCTTACAGGCCCGGCACCCCAACACAGAGGAAAAACGCCTCGGTCAGGGCTTTTCTTTTGACTGCGGAGTGCTTACAGGCAGGCCGGAGGGGCCAGCGGTGTTTCCAGGCACGACCACAACCCGGTGGCTTTAACTCAGGCCAACTGTGATGACGAGAGGCTTTCTATTGTGCCGTGAGCCCCCACGTTCAGCCTTTGCCAGAGTATAAAAGCTTGGGTTGAGCTCTGACGGGACCAGCACGAGCCAGCCTCCTTCACACGGCGCTACAAGCTGTACTAACGCAGGTAAGGACACACAGACACAGACACACACCTCTAAGCATCCAGATGAGCATCCAGAGTCAGGACCTGATCCCTGCACTGACTCCACTGTGTCTCCCTTCAGCTCTTGGAAAACTCCCCAAAACAGAAGTCCAGAGCCCCACATAAACACAAATCTGGTTTTCTGTATAAATCACACACACATATATACAAAACAGTTCTAACAGCAGTCCCACAGATAATTTTAACCTCTCTTAGTCATTAGTTTCTACTTCAGCACTTGTCACCCTACCATACCTCCCTCTGTACTCCTGACACTTCCATTTACGCCTCTAATTCTGTTTGTCTCCTTGTCTCCCTGCATCTCTAACGCAGACTCTCCTGAAGCCCCTCACCATGTCTCAGACTGCCAAGTCCGCCTCCAGCCAGGGCACTGATGCCAAGGACAAGGGAGCCCCTGCAAACGCTGCCACCAGCAAGGTCACCAAGACTGGGGAGCCTGGCATGGGATCCTACAGAGTGAGTCACTGTGCACTTCATGGTGAAACAGAATCATTCCATGCAACAAGTTTTGAGGCCATGAAGTAACCATTTAGGAGGAGTGTGGGGCTTCAACAGACTTAATTTCAGACAAACAAGACAGCAAATTCTTTCACAAATTGGTGTATGTTAGTATGAGTTCAGTGTGCAATGAGCTTTGAATTCTGTTGAGGCTTTAGGACCCCAGTATTTGGATCTAAAAACTGAGAGGGTGAGGCACAAGGCTCTGTGTCTTTGTGATAGTTGTGACTGTCGTAAAGATATGTTTTTTTTCCACGAAGGATGTTCCTCAGCAATGCCAATGCTTACCCTCTTTAATTCTTAATCACATTAACTAAATCAAAGGTAAAAGAGGTTAAAATGAAGATTAAATGATTAGCAGAAACTGTTTTGTAGAAGCAGATCTACAAAGAAAAGTTTGAGTGTTTAAAAGCCAATTAAATGTTGCCATGTAGCAGCTTTCTGCCATGTTGGCAACATAGCTGAGGCTCAGAAAATAACCAGCAGGGACCTGTTGTGTTTTTATTTTAGGATAAGAGTGCATTTAATGAAGGAAAACCAAAATATAAAAGCACATCTTCCAAATAAGTGTAGTGAAGCAAAAAGGGATGATGTTTGCTAATGATTTAATAATTCTTCACTGTAAAACAAGATTTTGCCTATTCGTTGTTTTATTCTAATATTAAGTGTAATTTTCACTTAAATAATGTCATAAAGATTAAATAAAACTATAAATTAAAAACATCTTGGTTACCAGAAAAATGCTGATTGACCTCACTGAATGTTAGCTGTGGAGGTCACTCAGGCAGGAGGGCGGAGTCAAACATTTGCTTCTAATCCATTTTAACACCATCTGTCACCCTTTATGTCAGCACTTAAATAAAATAACTTTATTTATTTATTTACATTTTCATCTAGTTAAGGATTCTTTTCAATCAATGAACAATTTGGAGGGTTAGTTAAATGTTGTCCTGTTGCACAAAGATTAATTTAATTCAAAAAGCCATCTTGGTTTTGTTGAAATAGACTTTTAATTTCATATTAATGTAGCTTTAGTTCAAACAGTTAATGAGTTACATTCAATTGACCACATATTTTTAATCAGGCTGAAACAGATTTTCAGATTAAATTACAGTGAGCAGTTTAATCTGTAGTCAAGGTCACATCAGCAAAAACTTCCCATTGTATTTAACTGAAATAGATTTACAGATTTAAAGAACTATCCAAAGAAGATCCATCAGTTAGTAAATTCATATACAATAAAATAATATGCAGGTTTACACAAACAGAGATTTTTAATTAGCGTAAAACAGATCAAACTTGCATCACATAAAATAAGAGTTAAGTTATGGATATCAGAAAACTTAAAAATAGTTCAGATGTGAGAAATAAAAATAATGACAGGGTAGCATCAAAATGTAAGATAAATATTCAGAAAAACAAGTGTTTTTTACAAACACATAAAATATAAGTATCAATCATTTTAGTTTGTTTCAAAGTTCAGATTCTAACTTAAATAGTTTTTACAAACCATCCAATTCATATTTAAAAATATCACTTAGTTTTACAAAGTTTCTATATTTTTCAGTGAAATCTTATAATAGTAGTTTAACATGATCAATAAATGTGCAGCGTTTGTATATTTTTACTTCAGCTGTTTCATGACATGAAGCTAATTTTCTGTGCAGATGATGCTGTTCGACCAGGAGAACTTCCAGGGCAGGATGATGGAGATCCAGAATGAGTGTATGAACGTGTGTGACCGTGGCATGGATAGAGTGCGTAGTATCATTGTGGAGTGTGGCCCGTAAGTGGACACTCACACACACACACACACACACACACACACACACACACACACACACACATGGACATTCTAATTTTACTGTTATTCTCCATCTAACTCTTCTGTCCTGTTGTCCCTCACCTCACATTTGTGATCCCCCTCCATCCCCCGTCCTCCCCCCTCCCACTCCTCCAGCTTTGTTGCCTTTGAGCAGACCAACTTCCGTGGGGAGATGTTCATCCTGGAGAAGGGAGAGTATCCTCGCTGGGATACCTGGAGCAACTCCTACCGCAGTGACTGCCTCATGTCCTTCAGGCCCATCCGCATGGTACATGCAGCTGTTGAATTATTCAGATAGTATAAAAATAATGTGTTATGCGTTGTCATCATTGTATGTTTCCATATAATGGTGAAATTGGCTCTCTGCAGTTAAACCATCCACCACCAGGTGGAGCAGTGGGCTTCTATTGAAGACACCCGGGGGTAGGGTGTGCTGCTCAGAGACACCACGAGATGTGCAATGACTGGGGATCGAACCTGGGACTTTCAGGTCCTGGGTCGGCTGCCCTGCTTCTACACCATCTTGATCCCCTACTAGTGGGCTACATTCTGTGCAAGAGGGCAGGACATTTCATCTAAATATTTCAGAAATAGTGGAGAATCCAACTAAATAGAAATGTAAAAACAGCAGAGGCACATACTCTCCTTTAGTGATGGGTTAATTGACTGTGTTACATTTGATCAAAATACAGCAGATTTATTAAGAACATATGCCATGATATTACCAGAACCCTATTAAGGGTTTCCTCTGTTCCAAAATCAGAAGAACACTGCCACCTGTTGATTCACAGCTAAAACTAAAGTCTATAAAACAAAATATGTGGACAAATATGTGCATTTCTTGGCAAATGGAAACAAAATGTTCTTGTCTTTTTTCCCTGCAGGACAGCATGGAGCACAAGATTTGCCTGTATGAGCTCTCCGACTTCAAGGGTAACAAGATGGAGATCCAGGAGGATGATGTACCCACCCTCTGGGCGCACGGCTTCTGTGACAGAGTGGGCAGCGTGAGGGTGCCAGGAGGAGCGTGAGTGGACACATTTACACACTTTAGCTGTTTTCTAAAATGAATTAATTTAGCTGAAGATGGGAAGCTGTCAGACAGAAAACACCTAGAGGCAGCTTTTCAAAAATCAAAAATAGAGGAAATACTATTTTAAGCATAAGCAAGTAAACATCAAGCTACTAACATCACATGACTCTTTGGACTTAGAACAAAGTGGAGTTTATTTATCTAAAGTGGGGTGAAATAGCAATCCCAGAATTATTTTCTGAGAATCCTCCAAGCATTCCAGTAAAAGGACATTGTCATTTTCACAAGCTTTTGGCATGACATGACAGGCATGACATCCCAAAACAAGCCTTGCAAATACATTAACCAATGGTCCAATAAAACCTCCTAGGGTAACACAATATCTGACAAGCAAGAAATCATAAACATTGACATCAATAACTTTCAAATATTTTCAAATCCTCTAGTTTCCAAGAATCCACTGGAACGTTTTTTAATGAGACTGTTCTAAAAAAGCCCCAAGGACTTGTTCATAAAACAGTCCTTATCCTTGATAAACAGTATTCTGAGGGATACTTTGATTTGGTGGCAAACTGAGCCCATTCAGTAGTTGTTTGAAATAGCTAAAAGACAACCACTGTTTTTCTAAAATTAGTCTTACAGCCCATTCAGTGACCTCCATAACTTCATGAACTAGAGTCCAAATCTTCCAAGGAATCGCTGATCTCTCAAGAACCCCAAAGCAAACTTAATCTCTTTAGGACCTTTAAAGTAGACCTCTCCAACCAATGTTCTCGATGTCCCTGTCTCTTAACAACTACATATGACTTTCTGCAAGATTTCTATAGTGACTGTGTTCTGAACAGAATCTTCAGTTCCTAAAATACCATGAGAACCTTCTGTGGGGCAACGACAAGCAACTCTGTGGCTCTATCAAAGAAAAACAACATTTTAAGAAATGGCCTCTACAATCAACTTAGTGATACTGTTTATAACATGTAAAGCGTATTGTCCAGTATTGCTTAGAACACGCTCAGTCACAAGGAAAAAAAAAAAATCACAAATACCCCTAAGGACCTCTCCTGAGCTTAGTAGAACTCTTCCATTACTCTACAATGGGTCAGTGGGTCTTTGTGACCACCAACCCTTCTTGCAATGCCACAGAACATCATAAATGAGGTAATGTATCTCCTTAGTAACCAGTAAACTTTATAAAAGACTAATTGACAATCCCTTAAGGTCATAGATGATGGTGATGGAAGACAAGGTTCTTTAGATGTTCTTCAAGCTACTCCCTGTGAATTCTCTGCTAATCACAATTGCTTAACACAAAGGTTTCAAAGGCAACTTTTACCATAGACTTTCAAAGAAAGTCGATAAAGAACAATTGTTTCCGAGGTCTTTACATTTATGTTTACAACTTCAAAGTAATGCTTTAATGCAGAGGTCCTCAGAGGCCAAAATCCTGCAATGTTTTAGAGGTTTCCCAGCATCCTTACACCTAATTCAGTGGTTAAATTACCTCTTCATCAATCACCCATTGATTCAAATCAGATGTGTTGGAGCAGAGAATCATCTAAAACATGTAGGATGGTAGCCCTGGACACCCCTGGTCTAAGGTGTCCTTCTGTCCTTTGGGCTGTCCTCTTTGAGTTATGTTGTCCTCAATCTGTTTAAAATATAGAATCTGTCAGAGAAGTACAGTGGGTCTAAAACCAATAATATCTCTTAAAGACGCTCCGGAACATCTTCGACAACCACTGAAATTTCTTTAATTAGACTTCACAAACATCCTGCCAATGGTCACTGGAAACATCTAGAAGAACAATTAAAAATTATAATCAGATCCTAACAAATGCTTTAAGGTCAACAAAAGTTACCAAAGAGTGTTTGAAATGACATCACAAACGTACACACCCCAAAGAAACTAGGAAAGGGATGAAGTTTACATGGCGGATATAAATCATGACACAAATATTTGAATATTTGAGAACCAGTGGAAGGCACTGACCCAACTTTGACTGTCCTCCCCCTCTTCATGTCTCTCAGTTGGGTGGGTTACCAGTACCCCGGCTACAGAGGCTACCAGTACCTGTTTGAGTGCGGTGACTACAGACACTACAACGATTTCTGCGCCTTCCAGCCCCAGATCCAGTCCATGCGCCGTATTAGGGACATGCAGTTCCACCAGAGAGGATGCTTCACCTTTACCTCTGCCAGCAAGTGAGTGACGCCTGCAGGCCACCTGGTGACGTTCTAGCTTTTTATCTTGCCAACAAAAAAACCCTTCCTCCAATTCTCCACTCCTTTCCTCAACCTCCACCATCACTGCTTCATCCCAAAGGAAAGGCAGAATGAGAGCAAATACAATGGGCATGTTTATGTGACTTTTTATGGTGCTGCAAATAAACATGTTGTGAAAAACTGGATTTCTCCATGGCTGGATTACATTTATTTATTTATTTATTTAGAATTCCCTCTCCTGGTGAATCTGTTCAAAGATTTTATCTACTGGTAGTCTTAAAGATTTCATCTAATTAAGATACTAAGTTGGGGCTTGATGGGAAGTTTATTTGAATCTGTTTTCATGTGGTAATTTTAGATAGTAAAAGTTTTCATATCCTTATTCAACATTAAATGTGTAAGTCGAAAGTCAGTGTTTTAATTCAGTCAAATCTAAAAACAACAGTGTAATAATAGTGCAATAATAATAACAGAAGTGTGGCTGAGAGATGGAATCAAAGCAATAAAGGGAGATATCTATTTGCTGTGTAACCTCATTTTTATTTCATGAGACAAGGCAGGAGGAGCAAATGAGATGAAACCATATTGACAAGATTAAAGATAGGATGTACAGGATTATTTGTCTTTATTCCATCCATCCATCCATCCATCCATCCATTATCTTTACTTACTTCTTCCTTTTTCGGTCATGGGGACCACTGGTGTCCAGCAGTCACTGTGCGAGAGGTGAGGTACACCCTGGACAGGTCTCCAGTCCACCACAGGAACACATAAAGACAAACGAGACAAACAACCATTCACTGTCTCACTCACACCTAGAGACAATTTAGAGTTACCAATCAGTCTAACATGTACTGTATGTTTTTGGTCTGTGGGAGGAAACTGGAGCACCTGGAGAAAACCCACACATGCACGGAGACAAACTCCACCTAGAAAGACCCCCAGGCCAGAATTTGAACTGGTGACCTTCTTGCTAAAAGGCAACAGCTCTACCATCTGAGCCACCGTACTGCCCCATCATGTAGAGAAAATAGTTGCTGGTCCGTTAAGTGATCATCTGCAAAGAAATAATCTGTTTGAAGAGTTTCAGTCAGTGTTCAGAGCACACCACAGCACTGAATCTGCACTGGTAAAAGTTACTAGTGATATTCTCATGGCCTCTGACAATGGACTTGTGTCTATACTGGTCTGTTAGACCTCAGTGCTGCATTTGATACAGTTAATCACAATAATTTACTACAGTGACTTGAATATGATATTGAAATTACAAGAATGGCTCTAAATTAGTTTAAATCATATCTATCTGATAGATTCCAATTTATAAAAGTAAATAATGAATCTTCATCATACACCAAAATTAGTCATGGAGTTCCTCAAGGTTTAGTGCTTAGACCAATACTCTTTACCTTATATATGCTTCCATTAGGTAAAGTTATTAAACAGCATGGGATACATTTTCATTCTTATGGTGATACACAGTTATACATGTACATGAAACCAAATTAATCCAATCAGCTACTTAGACTACAAGCATGTCTTAAAGACATAAAAACCTGAATGACCCTTAATTTTCTCCTTTTGAACACAGACAAGACTGAGGTTTTGGACCTGAGCACCTTAGGAATTAATTTTTCAGTCTTTCTCCCTCCTTAGATGGCATTAATCTGCCCTCCAGCTCTAATGTTAAAAATATTGGTGTTATTTTTTATCAGGACATGTCTTTTATCCCCCACATTAATAACGTTACTAGAACTGCCTTCTTCCACCTGTGCAATATCACTAAAATTAGAATCAGGCTCCTCTCTTGTGCAACCAACTTCCAGTTTCTGTCCGTGAGGCTGACACATTGTCCAATTTTAAGACTTTCCTTTTTGATAAATCATATAGTTAGGGTTGGCTTGTTATGCTGCTATAGGCTTAGACAACTAGAGGACAAATTGACCTTATTTCCTTAAATAATTTGATAAAAAATTTAATAGTTTTCATTTGATACTATTTCTATCTTAACATGTGATTCTTGACCTGCCATTGTGTATCTGTTCCTACCAAACCCAGCCGGTTGAAGCAGATGGCCGCTTTTCCTGAGCCTGGTTCTGCTAAAGGTTTCTTCCTCATGAGGGAGTTTTTCCTTTCCACTGTCGCCTTCATACTTCTTCTGTGATGGAGTTAAACTCAAAGTAGTCTGCTCGATAAATAACCAAAAATAATGTTAAATTATTATTATTTTTATATATAAATGTTTCTGTTCAGTGCCTTGAGATAACTTCTGTTGTGATTTGGTGCTAAATAAATAAACTGAACTGAAAATTTTCTGGTCACGGGGTCACTGGTACCCATATCCAGCAGTCTTTGTTTGTCCCGGTGAACCACCCTCGTCCTGGTCAGTGGATCACCCCAGCCCTCCTGAAAAGGGGTCGTAGGCCTCCTGGGCTTCTAGGTTTCACCCAGATAGGACTGCGGTTGGCCCTGCTTAGGCTGGGTACAGGAGAGGTTCGTCCAGACTACTCATGGTCCAGCCACAAGCCACCCCTTCATCTCACCCGATGGCTCATACGATCAAGTAGCCATGATCAGCTCGTTGTCCATGCGAAATTTGTGTTAACGATCCCCCTTTTTTTAATAGACAAATCTCATTTGGTATCCAATCTGGTGGACTTTGGTGTCTAGGCACAAGACACCAGGGTGTTGTTTCAACAAGTCATTCAGCTAAGAAACCTTTCAAAGGACTCCTACAAAAATGTTAAAAACCAGGCACTTTATGTCTGTTGTCTTACATTCATTTTCTTTCAAATTTCTTTCTTAGGAGCGGCTGTGGCTGAGTGGTTAGAACAGTCGTCTTCCAATGCAAGAGTCAGGTTCGATTCCACCAGCAGTCACATGCCGAAGTGTCCCTGGGCAAGATATTGAACCCTTCATTGCCTCCGATGTGTGTCCTATTGGTATATGAATGTGATAAAGTACTGATTATTCTTTGTATAGTTCTAGTAGAGTGTTGTATGAAATGGTAAATGAGGCACAGATTATGTTGTAAAGATCTTTGATTGTCTTGATAAGATAGAAAGGTGATATATAAGTACAGTCCATTTACCATAAAAATCAACTGATAGAGAATGATGAAAAGTCCAAAACTTCAATGGTTTCTCATGCTTTGCTTTTTTAATCAGTAGTTTTGCTGACATGTTACTGCTTATGGCATCTAATTTGCAGTATTTGTGCCTAGATGGGCTTTTATAAACAGGATATCGAAGATATTACTAGGATGCTGAATGGCAATAAAAGAGTAAAATAATTAAAAAATAATATTAACAACATAAACAGTCATTCACATAAAACAATTAAAACAATAAAATCCATTAAGCATGAATTATATGCTGTTTTTGACACAGACAGAGTTTAGTTTGTTTTTTAAACATATTCAATCTGGTTACAGACTTTAAATTGACAGGGAGTGAGATCCAAATTGCAGATCCTCTCACAGAGAGAGAACTTTGAGCAAAAGTGGTTCTACAAAAAGGAACCTTATAGGCGCCATTTAAAGCGGCTCTGGTAGTATAAGTAGAAAATATAAAAAGGAAATAAGAGGCTGTAGGGAAAAGGTTTAAATACCTTTCTTATTTCAGATATTAAGGGACATTTGAAATATAAAGGACCTAGCATTAAGGATTGTGTGTTACCTGCTACCTTTCAAGCCAGAGATTTAAACTCAAATCATCTCATTATAATTCTAGTCAAACCTTGTAAATGATATTATGCTCAGTCTTACCCAATATTGTGAGAGCTTTCATAATCTGTTAATACATGTGTTGAGGGTGACTCTCAGATAAGATTTAGATCGACATTAGGAAACTCGATCAACTTGCAGTCATTTCTGTGTTGGTTGAGGTTGATTAGCTCCAAAATTTAGTGAGTTAACAACGTATATCCAGTGAGGGATTTTTGAGTTCCTCAAAAATCTGTGCAGTGGTTCATGAGATATTTTGCTAACAGACAAATAGTATTGACATCAGTAGTTAAAGCTAAGGTTTTAAGCAAAGATTTTCGATGTTTAGCACTCAAAATATGTGACATGGATGACTCTTGGCTACTACCCCACCCCATTTTAGCCCAATAGCTGTAAAACTGACCAATCTAAATAATTTTGGTGTAGGCCATGGATGTTTCCAATCCAGCGGCCTCATCCTTCGAAGGATATGGCCGCTGAATTGGGACATCGCTTATTATTGTTGATAAGCTGAGGTGGCCATTTTAAATTGGAGTGGGTCTTAAAGTTAATTAGTAGTAGACGTACATCCAGTGATTACTGTCTGAGTGTTTCTTTAAAATTGTTTCAGTCTTTGATTTGACATTTTTCTAACAGGTCAGTAGACTAGCTGTAATTCCACTCCAGACCGCAGGGGGCGGATAGCCGCAGTTGTAGTTTGCTACTGCAGTTACAGTCCAAGAAGAAGAAGAGGCAGGAGACCAGGAGACACCAGGACGTTTCATAAATTACCTGCAGAAGCCTGCACACTGAGGAACCATGGCTGCACTTTTTAAAGCAAGAAGAGGTGCGTTCATGAAGACAGCAAAGATACTTTGCTTCAAATAAAAATACATAGTGTTTCCAGTTTTAGCCTTCGAGCGCTGGTTTTAGCAGTAGCTTAGCTACACCGGCAGCAGCTTCACGAATCACATTTCGTTAACTTTGTAATGTATGACCAGATAAATGAAGCCTATATATTGTTTTCTGCTATAAGAAATAGAAATACGTAATAAACGTGCTTAGAATAATGTTACTGAAAGCTGGTGGGCGTGTACAGCTGTTTAAATTGAGCTGAAGATGGTAAAAATGACCTTTCACCCTGTTTTTGGTGTTGCGTTCAAAAACCCCAGCCAGTGTGGAATTTATTCCCGATACTATGAAAGCTTTTCTTCGGGGTTCGTTAAACAAGGATAAACTGCCAAGCATGCAGCTAGTCTCTGATAGTTGATTTAAAGTTATGATCAGTTCAGTTTATTTATACAGCTCCAAGTCACAACAGAAGTTGTCTCAGGGCACTGAACAGAAACATTCATACATTATAAATGCCAATTAGAAAAGTTTTCAATCTAAGGAAAGAGACCAGCATTGTGTTGACGTTGAGTCTTCATTTCATTTAGGAAGCCATGTTGTTGTCATGAATGCTGTGTGTAGTTTGCTGAAATATACAAGGACTTCCTTTTAAAAAACGAGTAATTTAGATTACTGTAGTTCTAAAACCTGTTTGTACTTGTCTGCCTCAATGTAGGCACTTGGACATTTTTCAAAAGTTGTTTTAATGACCTTCTGCTTGCAAAAAAGAAGAAAGAGCACTAAAAATGCAACAAAAGGACACCTCATTTGTTAATATTGAATGAATAAGACAGGAGATATTGTCATTCAAAGTAGTAGTTTTAATGTACTTTAATTAAGCTTATTTACATAACAACAGAGAAAAAAAATTGTGTAAATTAACAGATATTTCTGACTGAAAAGAAGTGTTTATTAAAATGAACACCAGTTCTAAGTGGTAAACAGTATCCTAATCAAATTCAGTGGTGATGTCACTGAATATATGCAAGTGTTTTTCCTACTGACCTTGGGGACACCAGGTGACCTTGATGACTCCAAGGTCAAAGGTCACATTGGTGCAGTCTTGAAGCTAACAGAAACGGTTACTTCAATGAAAACAAACATATGCACAATTTGTGATCCATTCTAAGGTGAATTCTGTACAACTATGACTGTAAGTATTCACTATGACATAATTTTCAAGTATTATGTACAATCTGTGGCGGCCATATTGAATAATGGTGTCCACATTGGAGAAAAACTGCAAATTTTACGTTGTGCCAAACTATATCGTGTAGGGTATCAAAATGGAGCTCAGAATGAGAGGTTTCTAAAACTGCACCTTATGCCCAGATTTAAAACTTTTTCCCCCCTCTCTTTTAATGTAACACAAGATCACCCAGGCTGTAGTCTGTCAGGAATTTGAAGAGGGGCATCTGATGGTCCTCACACTCCTCCTCAGCCTCACTGTCTCTCCAGTATGACAAACAAACTGTTTTCAAGCCATTTCTCTTTTGCCACACTCTCAACACCCTACCATGGTAAAGTACATTGCATCCATCCTCTTTAGAAAACCAGACATGGTCAATACAACAATCATCCAGACTCTTGGGATTGATCACAACATCACCAAGAACTTCTCTCTGCTCTTCACTCAAACCCAGTTCTTTGGCCAGCTCATCCTTAAGTTCACCACTTTCTACTGCTGCTTTCAGTTTCTTCTCCACGGTGTTCCGGTGTTTGGTTTCCTTCTTTTGCTTCTTCTTTTCTTGTCTGACCTGGTATTCCTTTTCACGTAGTCTTTCCCTTTCCCTTCTGATTCTCCTCACTTGCTTTGCTCGCTTGACAGCAAACAGGATGAGGTGGTTCTGCTCAATACAGTCCTTCTTTTTCAACCATTCAAGGGTCTTGTTCTGCTTTGCACGCACCTTCCCGTCAATGTATCCCATAGTGGCATTTGGTGCGCGGTGGTGCTGGCTATCAACCATGGCGATAACTCTTCCACTAAACATGTTATCAACAGGGGCTGACTTGGTCTGCTCCAACAATGCAGTGGAGGGATTGGACAAGACTCCTGAGAGGTATGGTTGTAGCTGCCGGGTTAGCACCCTGACCGTTGCCTTGAAGAGGACAGGAAGAGTCTCTTTCAGCTCACTCTGGGATTCATCATCCACTTGTTGTAGACATCTGAGGACATCATTCTCCTTCAATGGATTCTCAA
This sequence comes from Nematolebias whitei, assembly GCF_014905685.2. Classification (NCBI taxonomy): domain Eukaryota; kingdom Metazoa; phylum Chordata; class Actinopteri; order Cyprinodontiformes; family Rivulidae; genus Nematolebias; species Nematolebias whitei. Next base: position 8,301,602 of record NC_056515.1, read on the forward strand.
AAACATCCTTCTTGGCTTTGAGGACATTAAGAGGCTCTTCTTCAAATTTGCTCAGGTTTTCAACAGCACACTTCAAGAAGGAAACAACCTCAAGGTTCGTTTTGCTAGCCTTGTTACCATAGAGAAGAGACATCCATGGCCCAGTTACAATCTTCCCCAACAGACCCAGGCTCTGCAGGTGAACAACGATCGAAGCGTTGGTGAGGTCCTTGATGATCGATGTGCTTAATCCACTGGTACAGTTGCAAAAATACTGCAGGTAATCTAAAATCTGTGTTCTGTAGCTGAAAAATATTCCTGCTAAATGGAACACAACATGGAGTCTGTTCCCTACGTATCGAACAATCAGTTTGAGATCAATGCCAACTTTTTTGAGGAATGATTTGAAGCCTTTGGGGTCACCTTTTCCTTGCTTAAATCTCATTTTTGACAGAGCATATATCAAATTATCTGCACAGCAGCCACAACCGAGAAGCTGTCCCACGATCTGCTTTTGTTTCTCCATTTGTTTAAGAGAAATCCTGCTCTCATTGGCTATACCATCAAGAGGATGGATATTACAATTCAGCTGCAACAGTTCGATGTTTAAATCTTCTTCCAGTTTTTCTCTGACACATTTGTTTACAGCCACTCGATCTGAAATGGTGTTTTTGAGTTTTGAGATGAAAATATTATATAATATAATATTATATTATTTGGAAATGAGCAATATATAATTGCTCACTTCCAAAGAACTGGTAGCTGTTAGACTTGCATATGTTTCACTGATGTCACTGAGCGCTTCCTTTATATGAGTCGCAAAGTCATCTGTAGTCCCTCCTGCTAATGCATTCACCTGTAACTGAAGTCCCCGTGGGCAGGAAGGGGGATCACCCGGAAACATGAGATGAACCTCATTGATGTACTGAGCTGACAGGGATGTTGCATCCCAACCAAGAGTAAGATCAACAGATTTCTCATTCACTACTGCTTCTGCAACCTGCACTTTACTTAACACACCAAGTTCATATGCAAACTGGGCAACAGTTGAAACATCAGCCTTTCCTTCAACCTTATAGCCTGTGATATTCTCAACAACATCTGCTATAAGATTACTTGTCTCCTCCACTGGCACCTGGTGGAGGATGCATGAGTATGCTGCAAGTCTGTAGGATGAGGAATATGTTTTAGAATCCTTCTTCACTGACATGGTGTCACAGTCAGTTGAAGATTCACAGTCCAGTAACAATCCCTGCAGTTTGTCATTATCCACTTCCAGTTCTTTGATTTTTTTTCTTGCACAGTTCAGTTCTTTTCTGACCTCCCAACAGTCTCCTAAATTTACACGTATGTTTACGTTTCTTCTTCTGCACTTTTGGACAGACCAGTTCAATAGACTTCTTCAATTTTTTAATTTCAGCATCATTTTGCATCACAATCCTCTTTAACTCCCGTCTTTCTTTGCACAATTTTGATTCTATGTCTACTTTTCGTTTATAAGCTTGCTTAATTCTTCTATTTTCAGCACTTGACAAGAGCAAATTGTCAAAATTCTGTTTAAGTTTTTGTTTACTAGACACTAATTTTACAAGTGATGTCCGCCTGTTAACACATTTTTTGCAATCTGCCTTCAGTCGCTTAGGGGAGGGTGCTGTCACAGTCGGAGTTGACACAGAGCTCATGAGAGCAAAGGGAGGACAGCTGGCTGGTCGTTTAACTGGTGTAGCATGAGGAAATGAGGAACCTGAATGCTGGGAGCATGGCAAGCCAGGGCTGGACACTGCTTCAGAAGAAACACTGTCAGTAACATTAACGTTCTTGAGCAGAATACTGAATGTTTCTCTTAAAAGACGCACAAAAGGTGGCCATCCCTTGGTATATTTTTTACTTTCTGTACAGTGTCTATTACTGCTTTCACAGCTGTGTTCACTGTTGTAAAATTGATTGTTTGTTCAGAAATCAGTCCATTTTCTTTGGCTAGCTGAAGTAAATGAGACGTTGTCTCCCTGAGAACTTTTGGGTGATTTAATGAATGTAAATATAACAGCAGTCCTTTACGAATGGGAGTAGCGCTCTGCTTGATGTTGGCTAGGTCATCGTTGAAACTTTTAATGTATGAATGCAGATCACTGGCTGTCTTCAGATCTATGGATGACTCAGAAGGCAGAGCTGCAAATACAAGTTCATTGTAAATATAGTGTTAGTGAGTTCATGTTTTGTTACAAGAATAACTGACTACAAAACAGCCTACAGGAGCAATTTGAGAAATTGGTTAGACAGCCATAGTACAGGCCACACCCAGAACATATGAATGAATGGGAGGATATGATTCCCATGAAAAATAAGTGTACCTGTAATTGTATTCTATTTAATTTAATAATAATAATAATCTGTTATTGTTATATCCTATGTTATTCTTCTTATAATATAAATAAACAAATGTAATGGCAGATGGCCGCTTGTCCTGAGCCTGGTTCTGCTAAAGGTTTCTTCCTCACGAGGGAGCTTTTCTTTCCACTGTCGCCTTCATGCTTGCTCAAGATGAGAGTTCTGTGATGGAGTAAAACTCAAAGCTGCTCCTCAGATAAATAACGTTCAATTATTATTTTGTATATGAATGTTTCTGTTCAGTGCCCTGAGACAACTTCTGTTGTGACTTGGAGCTATATTAATAAACTGAATTGAAAATTTAATTATAATTATTATAAGTAAAATACTTAAGTTACATAATAATAATAATAATAATTAAAAATAATAAATTATATTTTTATTCATAATTATTTTTATAATTATTATATAAACTTTCAATTTTAGTGCTTGCCTTCAGCAGGTACAGCACCAGTTTCATTCCTCTCTCCCTCCATCATCTGGTGTATTTGTGCTGAACTGTAATGACTTGGGGAAAAAAAATAAAAATTAGTAGAAGCAAGACACAATGATGATGACAAAACTTATGTGCAACTAACCCATAACCAACCAATCGAGTAACGGAGATGGTTTCACTTCATGTGTCGCGGCTCATCTCGACCAATTGGAAAGCAGCATACTGGGAAAAACGTCAGAGAGCCCGCCCAAAGTTACTTTGAGAGTACACTCATTAAAATGCATCAATCCTTTATAATTAAACAATATTAAAATAAGAACTCCCCAAAAATAACATTCTAAGACATAAATAAACCAGTCTAAGTAAATTAATGACAGTAAAACTTGCAAATGTTTATTTAGAAAGGATTATTCTCCGGACGTGGAGGGGGCGGATGACAACCCATTACAGATCGACGTCACAACTGGCGGAGGTCAAAAATGGGGATGCGGAAGCTCTGATCGGCATAAAACTTTGCCAAAATGATATTTATTACATAAACTACACCAAGTAAACGTTTTTACTCACCTACAAAGTTACGCTGGTAGCGAATTTTACATGTGAAACCCAAGGTGAACTTTGAAAATTGAGCACGTTTTGAATTTTGAGCAGATTTTTTCAAGCACAGTTCGGATCGTTTCGACAGGTCTCCAAAACCAAAATGTCAACCTTTCCAGTCGATTTCATCCAGAGTTAGACACCCTGATCTGCATTTTGCAAACGCTAGGATTCGCGGTCTTTAAAAACGATGACGTCATCAAGTGAGGCTGCGGTCAGCAGCTCTTATAGTGGATGTCCAAGTGCCTACTCAATGGTGCTTTTCCAGATGTGTAAGCTGTACATGTCAAAGGCACCCCATACCATCAAAGAAGTAATTTTTTGAATGGCGTACTTATAACAGTCTGGATGATCCCTCTCCTATTTAGTAGAGTTAGTGACATTTGTGGGTCCCCACCACTAAAAAAATATCAAATAAAAATTTATAATCCAGCCACTTTGAGATGTGTTGCTGCTAACAGATTCAAAATGACCGTTTTCCCTAAATTTGGCACATTGTCTTAGTTTTAACTTTTCAAATTTTTAGCCAGTTTCGCTATGGAAAAAATATAAGTTTATGAGACTTGCAAAGCATTGCATTCTGTCTTTATTTGCATTTACCCAACTTTGATGGAATTGGGGTTGTATTCAAAAAGCGTTCAATACAAAAACAACTGGACTTTATTTGTAACAGAAGACGTTTCGCTCCTCATCCGAGGAGCTTTCTCAATTCAAAGAGCAGTGAGTGAGAGATTCAGGTTATAAGGCTGAATGAGATAAGACACACACACACACGTAGATTGGCAATTCACACCTTAACACCTTAACAGTAGGGGTTTCTTAAAGTATTTGTTACTCTAATTCACAGACGAGGCCCCTCTGTTCCCATCAGGTGTGAAAACTGGCTGGGAATCAGTCTTAAATTTGCATTATATGTTTTTGAAAGTGGAAATCTGAGGCCTCCTCCTATTAAGAGACGGCTTTTCTCTTTTTACATAAATTGCTTCCTTCACCCCTCTCTCAAACCATCTGTGTTCTCGGTCCAAAATGTGCACATTTTGGTCCTCAAACGAGTGTCCCTTATTTGTGAGGTGGAGGTGAACAGCTGAATCTTGTCCTGAGGAAGTAGCTCTCCTGTGTTGAGCCATGCGTCTGTGAAGAGGTTGTTTAGTTTCTCCAATGTAGAGGTCTGGACAGTCCTCGCTGCACTGGACCGCATACACTACACCATTCTGTTTGTGTATGGGTGTTTTGTCCTTAGGGTGGACCAGCCTCTGTCTGAGAGTCCTGCTGGGTTTGAAATGTACTGGGATGTTGTGTTTGTTGAAAATCCTTCTGAATTTATCTGATACTCCAGCAACATAAGGGATGACAATGTTTTTCCGTCTGTTGTTCTCTTTTTTTCTGTTTATTAGTGTGTTTTGTAGATTTCCTCGCTGACTTGACAAAAGCCCAGTTAGGATATCCACATGTTTGAAGAGCATCTTGGATGTTTTTCTGTTCCTTTTTCTTCCCTTCTGTCTTCGTGGGGATGCGTTCGGCCCGATGCTGTAAAGTTCTGATGACAGAGAGTTTGTGATCCAGTGGATGGTGAGAGTCAAACAGAAGATACTGGTCTGTGTCGGTTGGTTTTCTGTACACTTCAATGTTTAGGCTGTCCTCTCTTTGCATCTGAACCAAACAGTCCAAAAAAGGCAGCTTGTTGTCGTTTGCATCCTCTCTGGTGAACTTGATGTTGTTATTGACTGAGTTAATGTGTCTGGTGAACGCTTCTATTTCCTTGGCTTGGATTTTGACACAGGTATCATCCACATATCGGAACCACTGGCTTGGCGTTGTTCCCTCAATGGAGTTTAGGGCACTGTGTTCCACTTCCTCCATGTAGAGATTGGCAACAATGGGAGACACAGGAGATCCCATGGCACAGCCGTGCTTCTGTCTGTAAAAACTGTCATTGAACTTGAAATAAGTGGTGGAGAGACAGAGATCCAACAGGGTGCAGATCCGGTCCGGGGTGAAGTTGGTCCTGTTGATTAAGTCATTGTCTTGTACAAGTTGTTTTCTGACGGTTTCTACTGCTTCAGAGATGGGTATGCAAGTGAAACGAGGTCACATCATACGACACAAGGGTTTCTCCTGGGGTTAGTTTCAAATGTTGAACTTTGTTAGCAAAATCAATGGAGTTCTTTATGTGATGAGGTGTGTTTCCAACAAGAGGAGCTAAAATATCAGCCATATGTTTAGCAATATTGTATGTCACTGAGTTCATGCTGCTGACGATGGGTCTGAGTGGTGTTCCTTCTTTGTGGAGTTTAGGAAGTTCATAAAGACAGGAAGTGGCTTCCCCTGGGTACAATCTATAATATAACGATCAATAATCTGATTGTTTTCTCCTTTTCACATTTTTCTAGATAATCTGTGACTTTCTTTTTATATGTGCTAGTTGGGTCACAACCAGGTATCTGTGTGTGCAACAATCATCATCTACAGCCTTGGAGTGAACATGTTCTACTGCTGGAGACACCATCAGCCAGGAGCATCTTGTTTGTGTCCAGAGAAAACAGACATGTTGATGTTTCTGAAGAAAAACTGTTCAGTGAAAAGGTCCTCAGTGTATAGCAGTGAACATTAGACACTGGCGTGTCACTGGTTTGTAACTGGTCTTTTGACCTGGAAATTATTTGTTTGACCTGGAAATTATTTGTTTGTTTTTATGTAAGAAAACTGCTTGGAATAGAAAAATACCAAAGTTAAAAAATAAAACTCACAATTTGTACTGTAATGTGTAACGTAATTTTATTATTGTTAGAATTAATAGTAATTACAAAATTGGTACCGAAAAAAGAACCGTCCAGGAACAGACACCGAAGTGAATGTACCGACACCGGTACTGATACAGATTTTTTTAGAAAGGTACCCAGCCCTAGTGATGTTATAGCTTTCCTTTCCTGTGGTGTGAGATTAGAAGGAGGCGGTAATATCAGCAACACTCTCCAGTGCCAAACCGCCTCCTTCTAATCTCACACCACAGGAAAGGAAAGCTATAACATCACTCAGCCAGGACCAAAACATCACCATTTTACCAGCTGATAAAGGAAGATGCACAGTAGTCCTCAACACTTCTGATTACCAGGAAAAAATAACTACACTACTGAGCGACAGCAACACCACCGAGACTCTGAAGAGGGACCCAACTAGCACATATAAAAAGAAAGTCACAACTTACCTACAAAAACTTGAAAAGGAGAAAACAATCAGTTCTATTTCGTATAAGCTTCGCCCTTTAAGGCTGGCGCTGATGGGTTATCCCGTTATGCGAAGCATTACACTGAAAAACTTTAGTCCACGCCCACCTGCTGTGTGGGCCCCACCCGGTCCGTATAAATTACGTTAATCGGCTCGCATTTTTCTTCATCGAGCTAATAGCACTGTCAGAAGAACGATGAAGGAAAGTTGTGTAGATGACCAACCTTTGTTAAGAATGCCTGGCCCGTCACGTCGACCTCCGGTCGTACCGGTGAGCTCTCCTCCCCAAGGAAAAGCTGACGAGCAGTCTTGTTTCAAGGTAAGCGCCGAGGAATATTTCTCAGTGACAGGTCACTACACGCTGGACAACACCATCTTGTAATTTTCCTCTTATCGCCGACCCCCGGAGCCAATCGGATGGTTCCTCCGGGACAGGCAGCGTCAGCAGCCCCCCCCCCCCCCCCCCCCCCGCGGCTCATTCCCTCCTGGAGAGCGTAGTGTTGGTGGAGGGGGGCTGAGCGAATGCTCACCTCATCCCACCTCGTTTCGCATCAGCGATCACACTGCTCCTGGCCGACGGCACCCTCTGGGGTTGCCCGCGTGTGTGCACGCGTTACCCAGGAGTGGCTGACATGAAGGGACCTTTTTTACGTCCCGTGCCTTTTCCCGCCAGTTCAGATGATCCGGCGGGATGGTTCTTTTTCTAGGCTCCTTTTCCGGCTCACCGTCCTGACCCCATCTGGCCTCATTTTTCCCAACAGGGCGTCCTACGGGACGAGGCCACAGCCGGTTTTCCTGGTAGATTGGGGGCCTGGTTCCCACAGCCCGTGCCCATCACCAGAGCAGAGGAGTTTTCACCGAGCGTTTTTTCCCTCAGTGCATCTGGAGCCGAGCTTGACGGAGGCTTCATCGGAGCAAGATGTCCAGGTGGACTAGCGTCCCGCGCCTCCGGTTAGCGTAATCCAGACGGTGACACTGATCTTCGACTGTGCTCACCAGCATGCGTTCCAGACGGCCGCAGCAAACAACACGTTACGCTGTTGGCGTACATGTTCAGAGGCGGGAGGAGACGACGCTCTGTCTGCAGAGCAGCTGATGTCACCCCCAACCGGTGCGCCTCTTTGCTATCTGCCGGCCCGCATCGCAGCCGGAGGACGGAGTTTTTCAGCGTTTCCCTAAGACCGCCAACAGATGGCGCTCTAGGACAACAAATGGCAGAGCAAATGACGGTTGTGGCAGAGAATGTGTGTAGGTGACATGAGTTTGGAGTAAAACATAATTTAATGATGAAAGTGTCCATTTTTAGCCAGTTTGTCAGCTCAGATGATATGACAGTGGCTCTCTCTCACACCCTCCACACAAAATGAGCTGGTGGCAAGACGGTTCCACAGCCGTCTCGCTGAGCTTCAACCCGTCCGGCCCTCTTCATCCCGGCAACAGTGTCCAACGTTTTTCCCAGAGACCCCCAGCAGATGGCGCCCTGGGCCAACGAATCCCAGAGCTCATGGGGGAAAAGATTCAAAATGATGGTCTGCAGAGGGTGTGTGTAAATATGACACAAATGTTGAATAAAACATCATTCAATGATCAAGTGTCTGTTTCTAGCCAGTCTGTAAGCTCGGATGGACTCACAGCGACTGCGCACACACTCTCCACACATAACGAGACGGTGTCTTTAATAAGGGCTTTTTAAACTCACCGTTGCTCCAAGACATGACGAGACGCTCACACGTCACAATGGTAAGCGAAATAACTCGTTGTCAACCCGAGCTGCACGATCCTCACCCAAGCGGTGTCAAACGCGCACTCACGCGACGCAAACAGCCTTCACCCAACGGCGTTGCGTTGATGATGGTGCACACGCAGCTCCCCGGCGTTCACCGGCCCACATCGGCATAAATGTGGGACCGCAGGTCGGGTCGGTGGAGGACCTTCGCTCTCAGTGAGAGCGACACACGCCGCATCGAAGCAAACGCGTGCCGCCATGGCGCAGGCAGCCTTCATCCACCGCGTTTCAGCGCTCGGCCGCTCACGGCAGCATAAGCGTGAGACAGCTGAACGAACCCAGTGACGAGTCTCGCTTCCAGCGAGAGCGGCGCGCGTCCCACCAGAGAAAACGTGTGCTCCCGCGGGGCTCGCAGTCTTCACTCAAACGGCACGGCGTAGATGAAGTCGCACTCACAGCTTCGCAGCGCTCGCTCGCCCGCTCATGGCGGCATAGATGCGAGATCTCAAAGTGAACCCAGCGCAGGACACTGCATGCGGCAGGAGCGACACGCGTTTTCACCGCAGTGGCGTCAAATGCGCAGCCCCACGACGTCATCAGCTGCCACGCTTCGCCTCAGCACACACCGGCCCACCTAGACATGAAGGTTGGTCCGCGGTCCGAACGCAGCACACGGGCGTGTTCAGAGCCCTTTCGAGGAAGGCTCACCTTGGGTCACGCGGAAAACATTCCCGCGACACATGATGTCAAGGCGGTGGACTGGATGACATCCGTACAAAACATGACACATCACTTAAACGCACGTCCACTCAACGAACATTACGCGGAGTGGCTAAAAGCATGCTTGCCAGACAGATGGATGGCCAGGTTGTTATGCAAAGGTTACACATTGCAATTTGCAACCCGGCCCCCTCCGTTCGGAGGAATTTTAGAGACGGTCCTGTCATCACCAGACTAAATCTCATCCCTAAATGCAGAAGTCCAAGAGCTTCTGATAAAATAAGTAATCTCCAGAGTTCCCAACGGAGAGAAAAACACAGGGTTTTACTCACGTTACTTCCTAGTTCCCAAACGGAACGGAGGGATGAGACCGATTTTGGATCTGTCAGCTTTCAACAAGGTGATCATGGACAGACCGTTTCACATTTTGACAACCAGACAGCTGTTGGACAACATCCAGAGAAACGACTGGTATGTTTTTCGTCGACCTGAAAGATGCTTATTTTCACATACCGACCATCCCAAAACACAGAAAATTTTTGCGTTTCTCCTTTCAAGGGATGAAGTATCAGTACAACAGGCTGCCGTTCGGTTATCCTCTCGCGCCTCGTACGTTCTCAAAGTGTGTGGAGACAACCCTGCATCCGTTACACAGAGCAGGGATGAGAGTTTTGTTTTACCTGGACGACCTGCTGCTGCTGTCACGCTCCAGACAGGAAGCAGTGATGCAGGCTCAGGTGTTGACATCACACCTGTTAAATCTGGGCTTCACCATAAATTGGAAGAAAAGCTCAATTTTCCTGGCCCAGACAATTGTTTATCTGGGAGTGGAGCTAAACTCAACCACCATGAGGGCTCGTTTATCACAAACGAGAATCGACACTTTAAAAGACCATCTCCGTCACGTAAGACCTGGCAGAGTGGTAACAGCTGTTTTCGATCATGAAGCTGTTAGGAATGATGTCATCAGCTCACACAGTTGTCCCGCTGGGTTTATTATACATGAGACGCCTCCAGAGGTGGTTTGCGCATTTGCTTGTGGATCTAGAAAAACAAAAGAGACGGATGATCACTGTTCCTCCCTCCGTGAGAGCAGACCTCCGACACTGGAGAAACACCCTGGTTCTGTCGGAGGGAGCCCCCGTCAGCAGATCCACGTCACACGTGCCAGTCTTCACGGACGCGTCGCTGTCAGGCTGGGGGGGGGGGACATGCCTATCTCAAGCAGTAGGGGTGCTGTGGCCCCATCACACATCTGCCCACATAAATGTTTTGGAGTGCCACATGGTGCTGAACGTGATTCAACACTTTGCTCCTGTGCTGCAGAATCAACACGTTTTGATTCACATAGACAACAAGGTGACTGCTGCTTACATAAACCGGCCGGGGGGTGTACCCTCAGCCCAGATGTTACACATTGCGCAAAAGCTACTGTGTTGGGCTCACCAAAATCTGCTCTCCATCAGAGCAGTTTACATACTCGGTGTTCTGAACAAAGGGGCAGATGTGATGTCCAGGGGCGGTCCACGTCACGGGGACTGGACTCTCCATCCAGACCTGATAACGCAGACGTGGCAGAAATTTGGCAAAGCAGCTGTGGACCTGTTTGCAACACGAGAAAACGCTCAGTGTCAACTATGGTTTTCTCTGAGCCCGCAAGACGAACCACCGCTGGTGGTGGATGCATTTGCCCACAGCCCATGGCCCAAAACGCTTCTGTACGCGTTTTCCTCCACCTCCTCTGATTTTACGGTTCCTGAACAGAGTTTAGGAGGAGGGATTGACAGCCCTCCTGGTGGCCCCCGAGCGCGTGAACGCACCATGGTTCCCAGTCCTTCAATGCCTGCTGTCGGGGCGCCCGTGGAAACTGCCATGGAGGGAGGATGCTCTCCTCCAGGCAGGAGGAGCGATCAGGAAGGAGTTACCCAGAAATAGGTCAGCACCTGTGGGTCTGGCCGCTGAGCGGATCCGCTTAGAGAGGATGGGTCTCCCACAGGATGTAGTGCGCACAATCCAGGATTCACGTGCTGCATCTACCACAGCGCTGTACACATCAAAGTGGACAGTTTTTCAACGCTGGTGTACAGAGAAAGGTGTAGAGGCCATCTCATGTCCACTAGGAGGCATGCTGTCCTTTCTACAACATCTGATAGACAGAAATTTGGCGTCCAGCTCGATTAAAACGTGCGCTGCAGTCATCTCTTCCTGCCACAAAGGGCTCGGAGACAGAACAGCCTTTAATCATCCACTGATGAAGCGTTTTCTAAAAAGTATACAGAGACGCAGGTCTCTTTCACCCACTTGCTCCACAGTGGGTTTTAATGCTGGTCCTGCGAGCCCTGATCAAAGCTCCATTTGAGCCTCTGGATCAGGTCCCAATTAAATTCTTGTCTCTTAAAACAGCCCTGCTGCTGGCTTTAACATCTGCTAAGAGGGTGAGTGATTATCTGCCTTCTCTGTCGCTCCGTCATGTCTTAGAATTCAGGCTGACTGCAGCTCAGCTGATTTAAGACCAAATCCAGCTTTATGCCTAAAACATCACAAGCTCTTTTAAATCAAGGGATATATCGTTGGAGGGGTTTTTTCCCTTCCCCCCACAAATCAGAAGAAGAGACGTTTTTCCATCTTCTCTGTCCGGTACGGGCGTTGACGTGTTACATAACACGCACAGCTGCAATGCATCAAACTCAACATTTGTTTGTGCATTATAGAGATGCACCTGCAGGTCGCCCGTTATCCACCCAGCGCTTGTCACACTGGCTGTGTGAAGCATTTTCTGAAGCCTACAGAGCATCAGATTTAGAGCCTCCTGTCAACCTCAGAGCACACTCGACCAGGGGTACTGCATCTTTGACTGCCTTGCATAATGGTATGACAATGCAGGACATTTTGCACTGCGGCCGCGTGGTCAACACCCTGCTCATTCATTCGCTTTTATCTACGTGATGTGATGGCCCGTTCCATGACACATTATATCCTTAGTGTTTACAGAATGAATATTGTTGTTTCATGGAACTACGTTTTACTCACATCTGTCTGCATGCATTACAGTGTGAGATGTTATCAGTCACAAGTTGTGATTGTTATTTTGGTTCTATTGTCACTAATCAGTTCACGACTATTGTTACCAATCAGTTCATTTGATTAATAATCAGCTCTCCTGTTATTATTAATCTGTTCATACTATTCAGCCATAACCGGTTGGTTCATGGCTCTTTTCAGCATATTTTCCCTCCCCGTTGAATTTTTTTCCTGGGCATTCATGCATTCAGAACGCATAGTTACACAACATGCGTCTGTGCATGGCACACATAATTACGCATTGCGTAATTACGCACATGGGGAGCTGAGTGACAAGACATTTTTTGGGCAAGCTTCTGCTTCATACGGTGTTCGAATGGACCCAGTGAGGCGAGGACCACATCTGCTTCGCCCTTAACCCGTCAGTGACAGCCTTAAAGGGCGAAGCTTATAGGAAATAGAACGTTGGTTACGTACTGTAACCCCAGATTCTATGAGTATAAGCGTAGCCCTTTAAGCGTCGGGCCTCACTGGTTCCTAAGTGGCTGAAGAAAAAGCTATTTGGGAGCCGATTACCCGCTCTTAACGTAATTTATACGGACCTGGTGGTGCCCACACAGCGGGTGGGCGTGGACTAAATTTTTTCAGTGTAATGCTTCGCATAATGGGATAACCCATCAGCGACAGCCTTAAAGGGCTACACTTATACTCATAGAATCTGGGGTTACAGTATGTAACCAACGATTATCGATCGTTGTATTATAGATTGTATCCAGGGGAAGCCACTCCCTGTCTTTATGGACTTCCTAAACTCCACAAAGAAGGAACACCACTCAGACCCATCGTCAGCAGCATAAACTCAGTGACATACAATATTGCTAAACATATGGCTGATATTTTAGCTCCTCTTGTTGGAAACACACCTCATCACATAAAGAACTCCATTGATTTTGCTAACAAAGTTCAACATTTGAAACTAACCCCAGGAGAAACCCTTGTATCGTATGATGTGACTTCTCTTTTCACTTTCATACCCATCTCTGAAGCAGTAGAAACCGTCAGAAAACAACTTGTATAAGACAATGACTTAATCAACAGGACCAACTTCACCCCGGACCGGATCTGCACCCTGTTGGATCTCTGCCTCTCCACCACTTATTTCAAGTTCAATGACAGTTTTTACAGACAGAAGCACGGCTGTGCCATGGGATCTCCAGTGTCTCCCATTGTTGCCAATCTCTACATGGAGGAAGTGGAACAGAGAGCCCTAAACTCCTTTGAGGGAACAACGCCAAGCCAGTGGTTCTGATATGTGGATGATACCTGGGTCAAAATCCAAGCCAAGGAAATAGAAGCATTCACCTGACAGATTAACTTAGTCGATAACATGAAGTTCACCAGAGAGGATGCAAACTACAACAAGCTGCCTTTTTTGGACTGTTTGGTTCAGATGGAAAGAGAGGACAGCCTCAACATTGAAGTGTACAGAAAACCAACCCACACAGGCCAGTGTGGGTTGGTTTCAAACCACACTGTTTGACTCTCACTATCCACTGGAACACAAACTCTCTGTCATCAGAACTTTACATCATTGGCCCAAACGCATACCAACGTAGACAGAAGGGAAGGAAAAGGAACAGAAACAAATTCAAGATGCTCTTCGATCATGTGGATATCCTAACTGGGCTTTTGTCAAGTCAGCGAGGAAATCTACAAAACACACACAAACAGAAAAATGAGAACAGCGGAAAAACATTGTCATCCCTTATGTTGCTGGAGTATCAGATAAATTCAGAAGGATTTTCAACAAACACAAGATCCCAGTACATTTCAAACCCAGCAGGACTCTCAGACAGAGGCTGGTCCATCCTAAGGACAAAACACTCATACACAAACAGAGTGGTGTAGTGTATGTGGTCCAGTGCAGCGAGGACTGTCCATACCTCTACATTGGAGAAACTAAACGGCTTCTTCACAGATGCATGGCTCAACACAGGAGAGCTACTTCCTCAGGACAAAATTCAGCACCAAATAGTCCGGTAGACTCGGTTCGGTTGGGGACCAATATTCATGACATTTTGTTTACATTTGAGCTGATGCGTTTGCATTCACACTGCACTGTGCAGTCGAGTCAACCTGTTGAACCAACCTATTCCCCCGCTCGCCTGTGGGGGCGCTGTACCAAGAACTACTGAAAGAAACGACACAAAAACCTCTGAAGACACGTCTTCTTCTTCTTTTGTAAATAAAAACAAAAACGAAGTGGCATCAAGTTTTAGCAGTTTTAGGAGTTATATTTTGTCATTTTTCAAAAATGGACTTAGCATGAGAAGAAGATGAGACAGAAGACCATGGAGAATATTGTTTTTCCACACAAGACAGCTGACGGCTCCATATAAGGTAAGAGAAATGCGTGTTTGTTTGTCCTGCAGAGCGGGGCCCGGTCTGTTTGCATTCACACTATACTCGAATCGCGCTGGAGTTCTCTTCTACCGGACCGAGACATAGGTTTTAACCCGCGCCAGAGTTCGCCTTTTTGTTCCGTGACAGAGTTTGATTGCGCGTTCACACCTCCCTAAACGAACCGGACTTTCTAGGAAAACGAGCTAGAGTTCGATTAAAGCGGACTAAACAGGGCTGGTGTGAATGCACCCTTAGGGACACTCGTTTGAGGACCAAAATGTGCACATTTTGGACCAAGAACACAGATGGTTTGAGAGGGGGGAGAAGGAAGCAATTTATGTAAAAAGAAAAAAGCTGTCTCTTAACAGAGGAGGAGGCCTTAGATTTCCACTTTCAAAAACATATAATACAACTTTAAGGGTCCGTTTACATGGCGCGTATTGTGAGTGCATCTGTAGCTTTCTCTCTGCGGTTCTGCTGATCATTTACATGACACCAGTGGCCCCCCTCTTTGAATCCGGAGGTTTCTCAACCCACCTTCCAGAGTGGAGGTTTTTCGCTCACCCCCTGCTGATAATGTAAACATCTCCCGCTGAGGCTTTGTGTTAAACCTCATGCGCACACGCGTACAGACGCTATATTTCTATCAACATGGCGGCGGACAGTGCTTTCAAAACTACGACTGATGGAATACATTTTAACCTCATAGTTAATCTACCTCAGATTCCAGGTGCTGTGATCGACATCTATGTTGGAAGAGACACAGTCTGATCCAGTTCTAATGTCGCTGTTTATAGAACGTGGCACGTGCACACGTCGTGCTGCACTATAACATCTAAATGTGCTAAATAACAACAGTTTAATAATAATAAACAGTATTTATGTTAGTGTGAGATATAATGAAGCTCTGAGCTAAATGAAGCTATCTGTACATTATGTAATTCAAACTAAAAATGATGCTAAACATATAGCGTGAAGACTAAGGTTGAAAATGAAGGCATCAGGTTTAATTTTTATTTATTTATTCAACACCACAATGTTACACAAACACTGATAATTATACTGAACACACTATTAAAACACGTTAACTGAACTTGAATGGATTGAATAAAAGAAATGAGGGGAATTTAAAATGAATAGTTCATCCAACAGCTCTCTACAACGTCCTCCTGCCCTGCACCTGGGCCGAGCCTTGTTCAGAACCGGTCCGCCTGGTGGAAGGACAGCTTCTTCTTCTTTCAGGAAAAATAAAAACTCGGTTGTTTTGTAACCGAAGTAAACACAAACTAACATTATTAAGAACGTTGATTTACCTGCTGTAAAACAGCTTCTGATGATCACGGAGTAAAGTCCGACATTGACTCGGTTCTGGTCCACTCAGTGATCAGTGTGGAGCTGTTAGATGAAGCGGTCCCGCTTGGCATCAAATCTGTCGACTCTTATCCAAAATCCAGCTTTAACTTGTTGTTACATTACGTTGTCGTTAGCTGGTTAGCCCAGAGGAAAACAACGTGCCGAGGCAGCACGCATGCACATTAGGTTAAGGTACAAAATTCACAGCGCCATCTAATGACCCGGCATGGTAACTACAGCGGATTCGGGAGGGCGGGGGGTAATCCTCCGGATGCATGTAAACCCAAAATGCGACCGTGTCAATGCAACTCTTTTCCTCTAATTAACATACGAAAAAAACCCACGTTTCCCCCCATCGTGTCCATTTAAATGGGGCCTAAGACTGATTCCCAGCCAGTTTTCATACCTGATGGGAACAGAGGGGCCTCGTCTGTGAATTAGAGTAACAAAGACTTTGAGAAATCCCTACTGTTAAGGTGTTTAGGTGTGAGTTGCCAATCTACATACAGGTCCTTCTCAAAAAATTAGCATATTGTGATAAAAGTCATTATTTTCCAAAATGTAATGATAAAAATGAAACTTTCATATATTTCAGATTCATTGCACACCAACTGAAATATTTCAGGTCTTTAATTGTTGTAATACTGATGATTATGGCATACAGCTCATGAAAACCCAAAATGCCTGTCCCAAAAAATTAGCATATTTCATCCCACCAATGAAAGACAAGTGTTTTTAATACAAAAAACGCCAACCTTCAAATAATCATGTTCAGTTATGCACTCAATACTTGGTCGGGAATCCTTTTGCATGAATGACTGCTTCAATGCAGCGTGGCATGGAGGCAATCAGCTTGTGGCACTGCTGAGGTGTTATGGAGGCCCAGGATGCTTCTATAGCGGCCTTAAGCTCATCCAGAGTGTTGGGTCTTGCGTCTCTCAACTTTCTCTTCACAATATCCCACAGGTTCTCTATGGGGTTCAGGTCAGGAGAGTTGGCAGGCCAATTGAGCACAGTAATACCATGGTCAGTAAACCATTTACCAGTGGTTTTGGCACTGTGAGCAGGTGCCAGGTCGTGCTGAAAAATGAAATCTTCATCTCCATAAAGCTTTTCAGCAGATGGAAGCATGAAGTGCTCCAAAATCTCCTGATAGCTAGCTGCATTGACCCTGCCCTTGATAAAACACAGTGGACCAACACCAGCAGCTGACATGGCACCCCAGACCATCACTGACTGTGGTTGCTTCACACTGGACTTCTGGCATTTTGGCATTTCCTTCTCCCCAGTCTTCCTCCAGACTCTGGCACCTTGATTTCCGAATGACATGCAAAATTTGCTTTCATCCGAAAAAAGTACTTTGGACCACTGAGCAACAGTCCAGTGCTGCTTCTCTGTAGCCCAGGTCAGGCGCTTCTGCCGCTGTTTCTGGTTCAAAAGTGGCTTGACCTGGGGAATGCGGCACCTGTAGCCCATTTCCTACACACGCCTGTGCACGGTGGCTCTGGATGTTTCAACTCCAGACTCAGTCCACTGCTTCTGCAGGTCCCCCAAGGTCTGAAATCGGCCCTTCTCCACAATCCTCCTCAGGGTCCGGTCACCTCTTCTCGTTGTGCAGCGTTTTCTGCCACACTTTTCCATTCCCACAGACTTCCCACAGAGGTGCCTTGACACAGCACTCTGGGAACAGACTATTCGTTCAGCAATTTCTTTCTGTGTCTTACCCTCTTGCTTGAGGGTGTCAATGATGGCCTTCTGGACAGCAGTCAGGTCGGCAGTCTTACCCATGATTGCGGTTTTGAGTAATGAACAAGGCTGGGAGTTTTTAAAAGCCTCAGGAATCTTTTGCAGGTGTTTAGAGTTACGTAATTGATTCAGATGGTTAGGTTAATAGCTTGTTTAGAGAACCTTTTCATGATATGCTAATTTTTTGGGACAGGCATTTTGGGTTTTCATGAGCTGTATGCCATAATCATCAGTATTAAACCAATTAAAGACCTGAAATATTTCAGTTGGTGTGCAATGAATCTGAAATATATGAAAGTTTCATTTTTATCATTAAATTATGGAAAATAATGACCTTTATCACAATATGCTAATTTTTTTAGAAGGACCTGTATGTTCTGTGATTTGTCTAGATTGTTGAGCTGGGGCTGCTGGGTGTGATGGCCATAGAGGTCCCAGAGGAACTTGGTGGAGCAGGGATGGACTACCTGGCCTACAGTCTGGCTCTGGAGGAGATCAGCAGAGGCTGCGCCAGCACCGGAGTCGTGGTGTCTGTTAACAATGTGGGTGCAGTCTGTGTGAAATCTAACGGTCTAATATTGTGGCGAGGCAAAAGTTCGTGCACCAATGGTTTATTTTTCACTTTTCTCAGTCTCTCTACATTGGACCAGTCCTGAAGTTTGGCACAGCAGAGCAGAAAAAGCAGTGGATCTCTCCATTCACCTCTGGAGAAAAGGTGGGCTGCTTTGCCCTCAGTGAGCCAGGTATCATCATCTATCCTTTAACTTGGTTTTTGTGCCCAAATTTGTCTATAGAATCAGAAAAACACTCAGCTGATTAGCGTGCATGAGTTTTCATTCACATCCCGTCATTTGTTGTTGATTGAAATTGCAGGTAATGGCAGTGATGCAGGTGCAGCCTCCACCATGGCCCATCAGGAAGGAGACGAGTGGGTGCTGAACGGGACCAAAGCCTGGATCACCAACAGCTGGGAAGCTTCTGCTGTCGTCGTGTTCGCCACCACAGACAAGAAGCTCAAGCACAAGGCATGATGCAGCTCTGACACTCACTGACGGGAGGAGGAATGAAAGTGACGTTGCAGCTGCCTCAGATCCTCTAAGTGCTTTGTTTGTTTGTCCCTCCCCTGCCTGCAGGGTATCAGTGCGTTCCTGATCCCCATGCCACATCCAGGACTCTCTCTGGGCAAAAAGGAGGACAAGTTGGGCATCCGAGCCTCTTCAACCGCCAACATCATATTGGAGGATTGCAGGATCCCACTAAGCAACATGTTGGGGCCCCGAGGAGCAGGATTCAAGATCGCAATGGTATTTTAAATCCTTTTGTCCTTTTGGAGCTAAAAGGCCTTTTATTCTGACGGCTGTGCAGAATGACTCATTGACTTCATAAGTAACTTTAGTGTTTATGTGCATAGATGCCATGCTTCATGAGATTTAACTCTGGCTTGTTAATATTTATTTAATTCAGTTTATTTATATACAGTAGTACCAGTCATACATGCAGGCTTAAATAAATCAGTACATTCACCTAAATCTGTTAATAACAGGTTCTTGAAGGTATTTTAACTAGGGATGCACCGATCCACTTTTTTTTTTTTTACTTCCGGTCCGATCTCGATACCTAGGCCTGAGTATCGGCCGATACCGATCCAGTTTCGATATCATGATCATCATTGATTTTATATGAGGCTGTAATAATCTCCTCTCAAGTACAATTTGTACAAATATATGCATGCATGTCCAAAAAGGCAACTTGAGGTAAGTTTTATTAATGTTGGATGAGTTTTAAAGTTAGAATTAAATTCTACTAACACAAAACATGTTTCTTTTTATTCCTAGCTTTAAAGTGGATATTAAAGTGATTAATTTAAGTGATTGTTTAAAGTTGTTTTATATTTTATAAGGGGCAAATATAAGATTTTTTTCTTCTTTCTGCACTCTTTTCATTCAATGTTTTCTTTTTGATTATTATTATTTTTTTTAATTTTGTTTCATTTAAATTAATTAATAAATGAATTAAATTAAATAAAATGTTAAATGGCTTTAAACATCTGCTAAGTTCATGGCATAAACCAACAGACATGTTCCTGTTTTTAGTATTTTACATCACTTTATAATGTAGCTGTTTATGTTTTTAATATATATAATTTTCAAATCATGTTTTTTATGATTGTCTACTGTTGTACTGATAAATATCTCCTGGAGGGTAAACTATATCTTGACTGCAAGTATCAAGCTGCAAAATCCTTCGTTTTCTACAACTGATAGTGGTTAGTCATTAATTATGATGAAGTTTAGCAACTTCTCTGTAAACATTTGAGCTCTGTGGTTTCAGTGACGTCTACTTCTTGTTCAATCCGAAGCAAGCAGCCTGATTTGGGGAAGCCGCGCTCAGTCTGTCCCTCCTCAGAGACGGGCAGACTGAGCGGGGCAAATTGGACGCGGCTGGCCGGTATCGAGTCGCCTCTTTCGGTTGAGCAAAGAGCAGCACCCCGCTGAAGCCACGGAGATCGAATGTCCATCGTAAAACTAACTTTAACCTGGTTTAATGTGGCGCTATGGCTCTGCAGACATTGCACGTTGCTGCATTGCTTTGTGGTGTTTTTAGTGTAAAATACTTCCACACAGCGGACATGTTTAGATTTAAAGTTGGTTAGATGTTAGCCACAGTGCTGCTAACTCAGTCCTCACGTTGTAGCTGGCTGCAAACTATGAACTGGATTTCCTGAATGTGAGGCGGGTCTTATTACTCTGGGTTCATGAGACACGCCGCCGTTCAGGAAATCCATTACATAGTTTGAAACCAACTTGCATCATGGATCGGAAATATTGGCAGGAGGCTCGGAAAATCCGATACATAAATTTTGCTAGTATCGGAGGCCGATACCGATACTGGATCGGATCGGCCCCATCCCTAATTTTAACGTGACATGGCCAAGTCCTATTAACTTCCTGTCGGTGAATTGATTAACTGCAGCTGGTCGCTTCTTTTTGCCAGTAGAAAATGATTTCTTTTATTTAAAAAATGGATGATTAGACCTGTTTAATTAGCATTTACAACGGATCGAAATCAGCCAGCAGCTTCACTTACTGTTGATCCAGATATTTCTGGGGAACTGCAGCTCTTTTTCACCTGAATAACCATCAGTTTAGCAAGCGAGCGTCAAATCTCTGTGAAAGTTGTAATTAACGAACCATCGTACATGGGAGGAGGCGTGGGGTCTGAATTATTGTGGCGCAGCAGACCTTCTCAGGGCTGTGTGTCTTCAGTGAGCTCCACTCTGCTCTGAAGCTCTGACACTTAACTGGGCGAGAGGCAGTTTACAACCATTCAAAAAGTGTTCAATACAAAAACAACTGGACTTTATTTGTAACAGAAGACGTTTCGCTCCTCATCCGAGAAGCTTTCTCAATTCAAAGAGCAGAGAGTGAGAGATTCAGGTTATAAGGCTGAGTGATATAAGACACACACACACATATGTAGATTGGCAATTCACACCTAAACAAACATTAACAGTAAGAGTCTTTTGTTCCTCTAATACACAGACGAGGCCCCTCTGTTCCCATCAGGTGTGAAAAACCGGCTGGGAATCTGTTTTAACGTTGCATTATAGGTTTTTGAAAGTGGAAATCTGAGGCCTCCTCCTCTGTTAAGAGACGGCTTTTCTCTTTTTACATAAATTGCCTCCTTCACCCCCCTCTCAAACCAT
>NC_056515.1:8327901-8331151 GCF_014905685.2 Nematolebias whitei
ATGGTTTGAGAGGGGGGTGAAGGAGGCAATTTATGTAAAAAGAGAAATGCCGTCTCTTAACAGAGGAGGAGGCCTCAGATTTCCACTTTCAAAAACCTATAATGCAACTTTAAAACAGATTCCCAGCCGGTTTTTCACACCTGATGGGAACAGAGGGGCCTCGTCTGTGTATTAGAGGAACAAAAGACTCTTACTCTTAATGTTTGTTTAGGTGTGAATTGTCAATCTACATATGTGTGTGTGTGTCTTATCTCACTCAGCCTTATAACCTGAATCTCTCACTCTCTGCTCTTTGAATTGAGAAAGCTCCTCGGATGAGGAGCGAAACGTCTTCTGTTACAAATAAAGTCCAGTTGTTTTTGTATTGAACGCTTTTTGAATTCATCATGTCCTGGATGACTGAGAATCTTCACCAGCAGTTTACAACCATATTAGCTCAGCTCACTCCCTTTAGTTTTAAATAGCTCAAAAGACTATGTATATTTTTAACCCTGTGTGGTTTAGAGGAAATCTACAATAAAATGAAACATGCACTCAGTTCTTGATTTTAAAATGACTGAAGGTAAAATGAAACATTTCAAGCCTGAGTATAATGTGACATTCATTCAAGTGACGAGTGTAAACATAATATTTCTGTCTCCTTGGTTGGTTGGGAAACAGTTTTGTTCTGGTTAAGTGTGAGTTGTTTTAAACAATGTGTTGCTCAGCAAACCCTGGACAGTGGTCGGATCGGCATAGCATCCCAGGCTCTCGGCATCGCTCAGGCCTCTCTGGACTGCGCTGCAGACTACGCACACAAACGCACCGCGTTTGGAGCACCCATCGGCAAGCTGCAGGCCGTACAGGTAACCCAAGGCCCGGTCAGGGGCAGAAAATGTCCATTTAGTTTTAATGCTGCTGTTCAGTTTTAGTTTTTAGGTTGTACTGGGACTAATCCCCAGCAAATATAACAACTTGATCTTTGTTTCAAATTATGACTAGTTGATGCATCTCTATTAGCAAAATATCTCATAAACCACTGGACACATTTGAACGACTCTTTCAGGACATCATCAAATGCACATCTACAACTGATCAACTTTTAAAATTAAACAAATATATTGCATTTAGCCAATTTTACACAC
Organism: Nematolebias whitei; assembly: GCF_014905685.2. Classification (NCBI taxonomy): domain Eukaryota; kingdom Metazoa; phylum Chordata; class Actinopteri; order Cyprinodontiformes; family Rivulidae; genus Nematolebias; species Nematolebias whitei. The sequence goes on from NC_056515.1 coordinate 8,329,026, forward strand.
ATTTAGCTACAATATGGTAATTAGGCAACATGCTTTTGTTGATCAACTTTTAATTGTTTTCACAATTTATTTTCTTTTAGTTCTGCACCTTAGAACCAACCATTTAACGCTAACATCAGAACTGATTCAGTGTTTCTTTGGAATTATCCAGTTTAAACTGGCCGACATGGCTGTTGCCACAGAAAGTGCTCGCCTGCTCACCTGGAAGGCTGCTCTCCTTCGTGATTCACAGAAGCCCTTCACTAAGGTACGCACTCTCCTCAGACTGAAGCGTTCATGTCTGCTGCCGAGTGCTGACCTGTGCTCTGCTTGTCTGCAGGAAGCAGCCATGGCCAAACTGGCAGCGTCTGAAGCCGCCACTTTCTGCGCACATCAGGTAAGAAACTGGCAACGCAAACCCAAACGTCAACAAATGTGGCGTGGTTTCAAACCTCTCTACTTCCAATCAGGCCATCCAGATTCTGGGCGGGATGGGCTACGTGACGGACATGCCAGCTGAACGGCACTACCGCGACGCCCGCATCACGGAGATCTACGAAGGAACCAGCGAGATCCAAAGACTGGTGATCGCAGGCCAAGTCTTGAAGGAATATCGACAATAGATGCGCTTTGCTCTGCGTATTTTGCACCTGCTGGACATCTGAACCCAGATCGAGTTCATCTGCCAACACAGACTTTACCTCATGAATGAGCTGCAGGTTCATCAAAGATTCAGGCAGTTTTGTTTTGGCATTACCTCCAGTGTCTTGTCTCCAGGCGCTTCAGGGATGGATCAGAAACACTGGAGGCTTCAGAGCAGACGGTTCAACTGCAGTCAGTAAACTGTTTCACAAAGGCCATCTTTTATCAAGAAAACCCAACGACTCAGGTTTCATCAGCTGTGAGGCTTTAATATCTGCAGCAAGTTCACACATTATGATCAAAAGAAGCTTTCTGCATGTATAGTTTATAAAAAAGTTTATTTTCTGCATATCAATATGTTTATGAACATATTCAGAGTCATGAGTATAATGTGGGAATTTAAATGATTTATTGAAATCATTCTTTTTCCTAGGGTGGAGTGATTATACAACAATCAACTGTTTTACATTTTTTAAATCACATTTTTAATTGATTGTGGATTGATACAGGGTCAAAACTATACATACACACCCACTACTATTTGGCTAAACGTCTTTATTAAGTGTCCCACAAGCAGCACAATCCCATAGTGGACCAACCATTTTGATTGTGATAAGATGGTTTCTGGGGCCCGCCCTCTCCCCTGTCAACTCCTCTGAGGCAGCCATAGTCAAAGTGGTTCAAAGCTTCAAAGTTCATGCTCAATAATCCAGGTAAAAAACTTGAACTGCGCATGAACTTTGATGTTTTGAACCACTTTGGCTATGGCTGCCTCAGAGGAGTCAACAGGGGAGAGGGGAGCCCCAGAAACCATCTTATCACCATCAAACTGGTTGGTATACTATGGGAGTGTGCTGCTTCTGGGACTCAGTTTGTTTGTGGCTCCTCGGACTGATGAAGTCCTTTGGATGAAGGACAAAACATCTCAACAATAAAAAGAAGCTGTCCAGATGACCTGACTGAACTCTGTTGGATTTTCTACCTGGATTATTGATCATGAACTTTGATGTTTCTGTCTGATATTTGATTGTCGTTTGGGCAGAACTGGTAGTCTTTTTAATTAGCTGGTTTCCTGGCACGGACTTTGCTTTAAACTTAGTCCATAAATGTTCAGTCAAGTTGAGGACCAGGCTCTGACCTTCCAAAACCTTATTGTTAGCAGCTTTACCAATCAGAAACCAGTTCTGGTGTTGGTTTGATGTCGTCGTCCTGGTGGAACGCTTATGGTAACCATGTCCTTTGTCATTCAGTCCACTTTAAGCAGTGCACCACTACCATAGCATGATGCTACCACCACCATGTTTGACAGCATTATGATCTTCGTCTTGAAAGCTTCCTCCAAACATAGTTCCTGTTGTCTTTGTGGACTCTGCTGTTTTCCAGCAGTTTCCAGTTTATGTCTGACTTTAGCGCTTTGGTTCCAGTTCTTTCCTCTCAGTGTGACATGTATTGATCAGTCCACTGAGTATGCGAGTATTGATCAGTCCACAGAGTATGCGAGTATT